>NW_026871404.1:0-179444 GCF_028564815.1 Eubalaena glacialis
TCGTCCAGCTTTGGGTCTAGATATGGTCAATCCAGGTTGCATCAGAGCCCCTGAACGGATTTTGTAAGAATTTCTCTCTCTTTCACTGTCTTTGTTTTGTGGGTTCTTTTAAGTAATTTATGTTTAGAATGGGTCTTGGCTGCTTTTCCCTGCTGTGTTTATGCCGCTTTACACCCTCTTGATTCACTTACAGAGAGATATCGATACATAGGTTTTCAGATTCTTACTAGTCAGATATATTGTTGTGCGGTGACTAGGGGGTGTTGAGTCCAGTTCACTGAGCAGGGAGTAGGTCTTGTCTATTACATATTTGGCTTATGGAACGGTCTCTGAGCTAATTACAAACCCTTGTTTTATGCATCACCCCACCTCACCTTTCCCGTTAAGCGGACATTGTGTGTCTTCTAAAGGTGTGACTCTGTGCTGTTTTGTAATTCAGTTCAAGTGTAGCGATTTTGACATTCCCTCTATAAGCGATATCTTAGGATAAGTGTCTTTTTCTGTGTGACTTATTTCACTTAGAATCATCGTCCCTAAATCCACTCCTCATGCTGCTAACTAGCCTTATGACATTGATTTCATGGCTGAGTGATATTCCATTGTGCCTAAGTACCACAACTTCTTTATCCATTTTTCTCTTTCCTGGGATATTTAAGGTGTACCGACGTGGAGGTTCTTGGAAACAGAGCAGCCCTAAACTTTGGGGTGCCTGTGTCTTGTTGGTGTTTAGTTTTCCCAATTTATACGCCCATGAGTGGAAGTGCCCTATGCTCTCTAAGCTGTGTTTATTACATGTTTCAGGACACACCGTACACTTCTCCAGAGTGGCTGTTGGCAATTTACATCCCGCCCATCAGCGTAGCCAGGCTCCCATGTCTCCATGGCCTGTCCTGCTTTTCTGGTTTTTACACTTTTTTCAGCATGGCCCTTTGGACCGATGGCAAGCGAGACTTCTTTGTAGCGCTGATTTGCCCTTCCGGCTTGCTTGGTTGGCCAAAAAGGGCGTATGCGTTTTTTCCTGAATATATTCAGGAAAAAACGCATACGCCCTTTTTGGCCAAGGGCATCATTGTCAACGTTTTGCGGCTTTTCACGTGCTTTACAGGCGAGTCGAATCTACCTCCTGAAATCTGTTTCCTGCAATTCTGCCTTGCTTTCAAGTCCTCTTCGTTGCCTTCCGTCAATATATTTGTGGACGGGAGTTATCATTTATAACTCTGCAGGTTTGTGAATTGCAGTGCCCCTGAGCTCCATTTGTCAACTCGCTTTTTTGGGAGCCGGCCGCAAAAGCGCAGGATTGCTTCAGGCCCTATTCTGGTTCCGGGGGGCAGGCTGAGCCTGTGGTTCATTCTTCTTCCTGATGGGAAAATGGAGTGACCTGTGCCTGTCCCAACACCTAAGGCTAGTCTCTCGTTGGTTCCCCCTCTTCCCGTTCATGCTCAGGACAAATTGCAACCTGTACGAAACAGGAGGTTGAAGGTGCTGATTCTCCAAGTAGGGAGATGTTTAGTCAAGCGGCGGGAATGGCGAACCCGAGCACAAGGAGAGGAGAAATGAGGTGCGTTTTAGAAACCTTTCCCGATCACACGGTGTACCATCATCTGGGTTTCCCATGCATGTTTTCGATGTAGGAAGATGCCCTTGAACCTGGAGATTTGGGACCCATGGGGTGGGTACCCCGCGGTATTACTTTAAAGGGTCTGCGTTTGCTCACCCAACCTCACCAATCCTCTCAGCCCCAAGAGTGTCCAGCCTTATGTCTCGTCCAGCTGTGGGTCTAGATATGGTCAATCCAGGTTGCATCAGAGCCCCTGAACGGATTTTGTAAGAATTTCTCTCTCTTTCACTGTCTTTGTTTTGTGGGTTCTTTTAAGTAATTTATGTTTAGAATGGGTCTTGGCTGCTTTTCCCTGCTGTGTTTATGCCGCTTTACACCCTCTTGATTCACTTACAGAGAGATATCGATACATAGGTTTTCAGATTCTTACTAGTCAGATATATTGTTGTGCGGTGACTAGGGGGTGTTGAGTCCAGTTCACTGAGCAGGGAGTAGGTCTTGTCTATTACATATTTGGCTTATGGAACGGTCTCTGAGCTAATTACAAACCCTTGTTTTATGCATCACCCCACCTCACCTTTCCCGTTAAGCGGACATTGTGTGTCTTCTAAAGGTGTGACTCTGTGCTGTTTTGTAATTCAGTTCAAGTGTAGCGATTTTGACATTCCCTCTATAAGCGATATCTTAGGATAAGTGTCTTTTTCTGTGTGACTTATTTCACTTAGAATCATCGTCCCTAAATCCACTCCTCATGCTGCTAACTAGCCTTATGACATTGATTTCATGGCTGAGTGATATTCCATTGTGCCTAAGTACCACAACTTCTTTATCCATTTTTCTCTTTCCTGGGATATTTAAGGTGTACCGACGTGGAGGTTCTTGGAAACAGAGCAGCCCTAAACTTTGGGGTGCCTGTGTCTTGTTGATGTTTAGTTTTCCCAATTTATACGCCCATGAGTGGAAGTGCCCTATGCTCTCTAAGTTGTGTTTATTACATGTTTCAGGACACACCGTACACTTCTCCAGAGTGGCTGTTGGCAATTTACATCCCGCCCATCAGCGTAGCAAGGCTCCCATGTCTCCATGGCCTGTCCTGCTTTTCTGGTTTTTACACTTTTTTCAGCATGGCCCTTTGGACCGATGGCAAGCGAGACTTCTTTGTAGCGCTGATTTGCCCTTCCGGCTTGCTTGGTTGGCCAAAAAGGGCGTATGCGTTTTTTCCTGAATATATTCAGGAAAAAACGCATACGCCCTTTTTGGCCAAGGGCATCATTGTCAACGTTTTGCGGCTTTTCACGTGCTTTACAGGCGAGTCGAATCTACCTCCTGAAATCTGTTTCCTGCAATTCTGCCTTGCTTTCAAGTCCTCTTCGTTGCCTTCCGTCAATATATTTGTGGACGGGAGTTATCATTTATAACTCTGCAGGTTTGTGAATTGCAGTGCCCCTGAGCTCCATTTGTCAACTCGCTTTTTTGGGAGCCGGCCGCAAAAGCGCAGGATTGCTTCAGGCCCTATTCTGGTTCCGGGGGGCAGGCTGAGCCTGTGGTTCATTCTTCTTCCTGATGGGAAAATGGAGTGACCTGTGCCTGTCCCAACACCTAAGGCTAGTCTCTCGTTGGTTCCCCCTCTTCCCGTTCATGCTCAGGACAAATTGCAACCTGTACGAAACAGGAGGTTGAAGGTGCTGATTCTCCAAGTAGGGAGATGTTTAGTCAAGCGGCGGGAATGGCGAACCCGAGCACAAGGAGAGGAGAAATGAGGTGCGTTTTAGAAACCTTTCCCGATCACACGGTGTACCATCATCTGGGTTTCCCATGCATGTTTTCGATGTAGGAAGATGCCCTTGAACCTGGAGATTTGGGACCCATGGGGTGGGTACCCCGCGGTATTACTTTAAAGGGTCTGCGTTTGCTCACCCAACCTCACCAATCCTCTCAGCCCCAAGAGTGTCCAGCCTTATGTCTCGTCCAGCTGTGGGTCTAGATATGGTCAATCCAGGTTGCATCACAGCCCCTGAACGGATTTTGTAAGAATTTCTCTCTCTTTCACTGTCTTTGTTTTGTGGGTTCTTTTAAGTAATTTATGTTTAGAATGGGTCTTGGCTGCTTTTCCCTGCTGTGTTTATGCCGCTTTACACCCTCTTGATTCACTTACAGAGAGATATCAATACATAGGTTTTCAGATTCTTACTAGTCAGATATATTGTTGTGCGGTGACTAGGGGGTGTTGAGTCCAGTTCACTGAGCAGGGTGTAGGTCTTGTCTATTACATATTTGGCTTATGGAACGGTCTCTGAGCTAATTACAAACCCTTGTTTTATGCATCACCCCACCTCACTTTTCCCGTTAAGCCGCCATAGTGTGTCTTCTAAAGGTGTGACTCTGTGCTGTTTTGTAATTCAGTTCAAGTGTAGCGATTTTGACATTCCCTCTATAAGCGATATCTTAGGATAAGTGTCTTTTTCTGTGTGACTTATTTCACTTAGAATCATCGTCCCTAAATCCACTCCTCATGCTGCTAACTAGCCTTATGACATTGATTTCATGGCTGAGTGATATTCCATTGTGCCTAAGTATCACAACTTCTTTATCCATTTTTCTCTTTCCTGGGATATTTAATGTGTACCGACGTGGAGGTTCTTGGAAACAGAGCAGCCCTAAACTTTGGGGTGCCTGTGTCTTGTTGATGTTTAGTTTTCCCAATTTATACGCCCATGAGTGGAAGTGCCCTATGCACTCTAAGTTGTGTTTATTACATGTTTCAGGACACACCGTACACTTCTCCAGAGTGGCTGTTGGCAATTTACATCCCGCCCATCAGCGTAGCAAGGCTCCCATGTCTCCATGGCCTGTCCTGCTTTTCTGGTTTTTACACTTTTTTCAGCATGGCCCTTTGGACCGATGGCAAGCGAGACTTCTTTGTAGCGCTGATTTGCCCTTCCGGCTTGCTTGGTTGGCCAAAAAGGGCGTATGCGTTTTTTCCTGAATATATTCAGGAAAAAACGCATACGCCCTTTTTGGCCAAGGGCATCATTGTCAACGTTTTGCGGCTTTTCACGTGCTTTACAGGCGAGTCGAATCTACCTCCTGAAATCTGTTTCCTGCAATTCTGCCTTGCTTTCAAGTCCTCTTCGTTGCCTTCCGTCAATATATTTGTGGACGGGAGTTATCATTTATAACTCTGCAGGTTTGTGAATTGCAGTGCCCCTGAGCTCCATTTGTCAACTCGCTTTTTTGGGAGCCGGCCGCAAAAGCGCAGGATTGCTTCAGGCCCTATTCTGGTTCCGGGGGGCAGGCTGAGCCTGTGGTTCATTCTTCTTCCTGATGGGAAAATGGAGTGACCTGTGCCTGTCCCAACACCTAAGGCTAGTCTCTCGTTGGTTCCCCCTCTTCCCGTTCATGCTCAGGACAAATTGCAACCTGTACGAAACAGGAGGTTGAAGGTGCTGATTCTCCAAGTAGGGAGATGTTTAGTCAAGCGGCGGGAATGGCGAACCCGAGCACAAGGAGAGGAGAAATGAGGTGCGTTTTAGAAACCTTTCCCGATCACACGGTGTACCATCATCTGGGTTTCCCATGCATGTTTTCGATGTAGGAAGATGCCCTTGAACCTGGAGATTTGGGACCCATGGGGTGGGTACCCCGCGGTATTACTTTAAAGGGTCTGCGTTTGCTCACCCAACCTCACCAATCCTCTCAGCCCCAAGAGTGTCCAGCCTTATGTCTCGTCCAGCTGTGGGTCTAGATATGGTCAATCCAGGTTGCATCAGAGCCCCTGAACGGATTTTGTAAGAATTTCTCTCTCTTTCACTGTCTTTGTTTTGTGGGTTCTTTTAAGTAATTTATGTTTAGAATGGGTCTTGGCTGCTTTTCCCTGCTGTGTTTATGCCGCTTTACACCCTCTTGATTCACTTACAGAGAGATATCGATACATAGGTTTTCAGATTCTTACTAGTCAGATATATTGTTGTGCGGTGACTAGGGGGTGTTGAGTCCAGTTCACTGAGCAGGGAGTAGGTCTTGTCTATTACATATTTGGCTTATGGAACGGTCTCTGAGCTAATTACAAACCCTTGTTTTATGCATCACCCCACCTCACCTTTCCCGTTAAGCAGCCATAGTGTGTCTTCTAAAGGTGTGACTCTGTTCTGTTTTGTAATTCAGTTCAAGTGTAGCGATTTTGACATTCCCTCTATAAGCGATATCTTAGGATAAGTATCTTTTTCTGTGTGACTTATTTCACTTAGAATCATCGTCCCTAAATCCACTCCTCATGCTGCTAACTAGCCTTATGACATTGATTTCATGGCTGAGTGATATTCCATTGTGCCTAAGTACCACAACTTCTTTATCCATTTTTCTCTTTCCTGGGATATTTAAGGTGTACTGACGTGGAGGTTCTTGGAAACAGAGCAGCCCTAAACTTTGGGGTGCCTGTGTCTTGTTGATGTTTAGTTTTCCCAATTTATACGCCCATGAGTGGAAGTGCCCTATGCTCTCTAAGTTGTGTTTATTACATGTTTCAGGACACACCGTACACTTCTCCAGAGTGGCTGTTGGCAATTTACATCCCGCCCACCAGCGTAGCAAGGCTCCCATGTCTCCATGGCCTGTCCTGCTTTTCTGGTTTTTACACTTTTTTCAGCATGGCCCTTTGGACCGATGGCAAGCGAGACTTCTTTGTAGCGCTGATTTGCCCTTCCGGCTTGCTTGGTTGGCCAAAAAGGGCGTATGCGTTTTTTCCTGAATATATTCAGGAAAAAACGCATACGCCCTTTTTGGCCAAGGGCATCATTGTCAACGTTTTGCGGCTTTTCACGTGCTTTACAGGCGAGTCGAATCTACCTCCTGAAATCTGTTTCCTGCAATTCTGCCTTGCTTTCAAGTCCTCTTCGTTGCCTTCCGTCAATATATTTGTGGACGGGAGTTATCATTTATAACTCTGCAGGTTTGTGAATTGCAGTGCCCCTGAGCTCCATTTGTCAACTCGCTTTTTTGGGAGCCGGCCGCAAAAGCGCAGGATTGCTTCAGGCCCTATTCTGGTTCCGGGGGGCAGGCTGAGCCTGTGGTTCATTCTTCTTCCTGATGGGAAAATGGAGTGACCTGTGCCTGTCCCAACACCTAAGGCTAGTCTCTCGTTGGTTCCCCCTCTTCCCGTTCATGCTCAGGACAAATTGCAACCTGTACGAAACAGGAGGTTGAAGGTGCTGATTCTCCAAGTAGGGAGATGTTTAGTCAAGCGGCGGGAATGGCGAACCCGAGCACAAGGAGAGAAATGAGGTGCGTTTTAGAAACCTTTCCCGATCACACAGTGTACCATCATCTGGGTTTCCCATGCATGTTTTCGATGTAGGAAGATGCCCTTGAACCTGGAGATTTGGGACCCATGGGGTGGGTACCCCGCGGTATTACTTTAAAGGGTCTGCGTTTGCTCACCCAACCTCACCAATCCTCTCAGCCCCAAGAGTGTCCAGCCTTATGTCTCGTCCAGCTGTGGGTCTAGATATGGTCAATCCAGGTTGCATCAGAGCCCCTGAACGGATTTTGTAAGAATTTCTCTCTCTTTCACTGTCTTTGTTTTGTGGGTTCTTTTAAGTAATTTATGTTTAGAATGGGTCTTGGCTGCTTTTCCCTGCTGTGTTTATGCCGCTTTACACCCTCTTGATTCACTTACAGAGAGATATCGATACATAGGTTTTCAGATTCTTACTAGTCAGATATATTGTTGTGCGGTGACTAGGGGGTGTTGAGTCCAGTTCACTGAGCAGGGAGTAGGTCTTGTCTATTACATATTTGGCGTATGGAACGGTCTCTGAGCTAATTACAAACCCTTGTTTTATGCATCACCCCACCTCACCTTTCCCGTTAAGCGGACATTGTGTGTCTTCTAAAGGTGTGACTCTGTGCTGTTTTGTAATTCAGTTCAAGTGTAGCGATTTTGACATTCCCTCTATAAGCGATATCTTAGGATAAGTGTCTTTTTCTGTGTGACTTATTTCACTTAGAATCATCGTCCCTAAATCCACTCCTCATGCTGCTAACTAGCCTTATGACATTGATTTCATGGCTGAGTGATATTCCATTGTGCCTAAGTACCACAACTTCTTTATCCATTTTTCTCTTTCCTGGGATATTTAAGGTGTACCGACGTGGAGGTTCTTGGAAACAGAGCAGCCCTAAACTTTGGGGTGCCTGTGTCTTGTTGATGTTTAGTTTTCCCAATTTATACGCCCATGAGTGGAAGTGCCCTATGCTCTCTAAGTTGTGTTTATTACATGTTTCAGGACACACCGTACACTTCTCCAGAGTGGCTGTTGGCAATTTACATCCCGCCCATCAGCGTAGCAAGGCTCCCATGTCTCCATGGCCTGTCCTGCTTTTCTGGATTTTACACTTTTTTCAGCATGGCCCTTTGGACCGATGGCAAGCGAGACTTCTTTGTAGCGCTGATTTGCCCTTCCGGCTTGCTTGGTTGGCCAAAAAGGGCGTATGCGTTTTTTCCTGAATATATTGAGGAAAAAACGCATACGCCCTTTTTGGCCAAGGGCATCATTGTCAACGTTTTGCGGCTTTTCACGTGCTTTACAGGCGAGTCGAATCTACCTCCTGAAATCTGCTTCCTGCAATTCTGCCTTGCTTTCAAGTCCTCTTCGTTGCCTTCCGTCAATATATTTGTGGACGGGAGTTATCATTTATAACTCTGCAGGTTTGTGAATTGCAGTGCCCCTGAGCTCCATTTGTCAACTCGCTTTTTTGGGAGCCGGCCGCAAAAGCGCAGGATTGCTTCAGGCCGTATTCTGGTTCCGGGGGGCAGGCTGAGCCTGTGGTTCATTCTTCTTCCTGATGGGAAAATGGAGTGACCTGTGCCTGTCCCAACACCTAAGGCTAGTCTCTCGTTGGTTCCCCCTCTTCCCGTTCATGCTCAGGACAAATTGCAACCTGTACGAAACAGGAGGTTGAAGGTGCTGATTCTCCAAGTAGGGAGATGTTTAGTCAAGTGGCGGGAATGGCGAACCCGAGCACAAGGAGAGGAGAAATGAGGTGCGTTTTAGAAACCTTTCCCGATCACACGGTGTACCATCATCTGGGTTTCCCATGCATGTTTTCGATGTAGGAAGATGCCCTTGAACCTGGAGATTTGGGACCCATGGGGTGGGTACCCCGCGGTATTACTTTAAAGGGTCTGCGTTTGCTCACCCAACCTCACCAATCCTCTCAGCCCCAAGAGTGTCCAGCCTTATGTCTCGTCCAGCTGTGGGTCTAGATATGGTCAATCCAGGTTGCATCAGAGCCCCTGAACGGATTTTGTAAGAATTTCTCTCTCTTTCACTGTCTTTGTTTTGTGGGTTCTTTTAAGTAATTTATGTTTAGAATGGGTCTTGGCTGCTTTTCCCTGCTGTGTTTATGCCGCTTTACACCCTCTTGATTCACTTACAGAGAGATATCGATACATAGGTTTTCAGATTCTTACTAGTCAGATATATTGTTGTGCGGTGACTAGGGGGTGTTGAGTTCAGTTCACTGAGCAGGGAGTAGGTCTTGTCTATTACATATTTGGCTTATGGAACGGTCTCTGAGCTAATTACAAACCCTTGTTTTATGCATCACCCCACCTCACCTTTCCCGTTAAGCAGCCATAGTGTGTCTTCTAAAGGTGTGGCTCTGTTCTGTTTTGTAATTCAGTTCAAGTGTAGCGATTTGGACATTCCCTCTATAAGCGATATCTTAGGATAAGTGTCTTTTTCTGTGTGACTTATTTCACTTAGAATCATCGTCCCTAAATCCACTCCTCATGCTGCTAACTAGCCTTATGACATTGATTTCATGGCTGAGTGATATTCCATTGTGCCTAAGTACCACAACTTCTTTATCCATTTTTCTCTTTCCTGGGATATTTAATGTGTACCGACGTGGAGGTTCTTGGAAACAGAGCAGCCCTAAACTTTGGGGTGCCTGTGTCTTGTTGATGTTTAGTTTTCCCAATTTATACGCCCATGAGTGGAAGTGCCCTATGCACTCTAAGTTGTGTTTATTACATGTTTCAGGACACACCGTACACTTCTCCAGAGTGGCTGTTGGCAATTTACATCCCGCCCATCAGCGTAGCAAGGCTCCCATGTCTCCATGGCCTGTCCTGCTTTTCTGGTTTTTACACTTTTTTCAGCATGGCCCTTTGGACCGATGGCAAGCGAGACTTCTTTGTAGCGCTGATTTGCCCTTCCGGCTTGCTTGGTTGGCCAAAAAGGGCGTATGCGTTTTTTCCTGAATATATTCAGGAAAAAACGCATACGCCCTTTTTGGCCAAGGGCATCATTGTCAACGTTTTGCGGCTTTTCACGTGCTTTACAGGCGAGTCGAATCTACCTCCTGAAATCTGTTTCCTGCAATTCTGCCTTGCTTTCAAGTCCTCTTCGTTGCCTTCCGTCAATATATTTGTGGACGGGAGTTATCATTTATAACTCTGCAGGTTTGTGAATTGCAGTGCCCCTGAGCTCCATTTGTCAACTCGCTTTTTTGGGAGCCGGCCGCAAAAGCGCAGGATTGCTTCAGGCCCTATTCTGGTTCCGGGGGGCAGGCTGAGCCTGTGGTTCATTCTTCTTCCTGATGGGAAAATGGAGTGACCTGTGCCTGTCCCAACACCTAAGGCTAGTCTCTCGTTGGTTCCCCCTCTTCCCGTTCATGCTCAGGACAAATTGCAACCTGTACGAAACAGGAGGTTGAAGGTGCTGATTCTCCAAGTAGGGAGATGTTTAGTCAAGCGGCGGGAATGGCGAACCCGAGCACAAGGAGAGGAGAAATGAGGTGCGTTTTAGAAACCTTTCCCGATCACACGGTGTACCATCATCTGGGTTTCCCATGCATGTTTTCGATGTAGGAAGATGCCCTTGAACCTGGAGATTTGGGACCCATGGGGTGGGTACCCCGCGGTATTACTTTAAAGGGTCTGCGTTTGCTCACCCAACCTCACCAATCCTCTCAGCCCCAAGAGTGTCCAGCCTTATGTCTCGTCCAGCTGTGGGTCTAGATATGGTCAATCCAGGTTGCATCAGAGCCCCTGAACGGATTTTGTAAGAATTTCTCTCTCTTTCACTGTCTTTGTTTTGTGGGTTCTTTTAAGTAATTTATGTTTAGAATGGGTCTTGGCTGCTTTTCCCTGCTGTGTTTATGCCGCTTTACACCCTCTTGATTCACTTACAGAGAGATATCGATACATAGGTTTTCAGATTCTTACTAGTCAGATATATTGTTGTGCGGTGACTAGGGGGTGTTGAGTCCAGTTCACTGAGCAGGGAGTAGGTCTTGTCTATTACATATTTGGCTTATGGAACGGTCTCTGAGCTAATTACAAACCCTTGTTTTATGCATCACCCCACCTCACCTTTCCCGTTAAGCAGCCATAGTGTGTCTTCTAAAGGTGTGACTCTGTTCTGTTTTGTAATTCAGTTCAAGTGTAGCGATTTTGACATTCCCTCTATAAGCGATATCTTAGGATAAGTATCTTTTTCTGTGTGACTTATTTCACTTAGAATCATCGTCCCTAAATCCACTCCTCATGCTGCTAACTAGCCTTATGACATTGATTTCATGGCTGAGTGATATTCCATTGTGCCTAAGTACCACAACTTCTTTATCCATTTTTCTCTTTCCTGGGATATTTAAGGTGTACTGACGTGGAGGTTCTTGGAAACAGAGCAGCCCTAAACTTTGGGGTGCCTGTGTCTTGTTGATGTTTAGTTTTCCCAATTTATACGCCCATGAGTGGAAGTGCCCTATGCTCTCTAAGTTGTGTTTATTACATGTTTCAGGACACACCGTACACTTCTCCAGAGTGGCTGTTGGCAATTTACATCCCGCCCACCAGCGTAGCAAGGCTCCCATGTCTCCATGGCCTGTCCTGCTTTTCTGGTTTTTACACTTTTTTCAGCATGGCCCTTTGGACCGATGGCAAGCGAGACTTCTTTGTAGCGCTGATTTGCCCTTCCGGCTTGCTTGGTTGGCCAAAAAGGGCGTATGCGTTTTTTCCTGAATATATTCAGGAAAAAACGCATACGCCCTTTTTGGCCAAGGGCATCATTGTCAACGTTTTGCGGCTTTTCACGTGCTTTACAGGCGAGTCGAATCTACCTCCTGAAATCTGTTTCCTGCAATTCTGCCTTGCTTTCAAGTCCTCTTCGTTGCCTTCCGTCAATATATTTGTGGACGGGAGTTATCATTTATAACTCTGCAGGTTTGTGAATTGCAGTGCCCCTGAGCTCCATTTGTCAACTCGCTTTTTTGGGAGCCGGCCGCAAAAGCGCAGGATTGCTTCAGGCCCTATTCTGGTTCCGGGGGGCAGGCTGAGCCTGTGGTTCATTCTTCTTCCTGATGGGAAAATGGAGTGACCTGTGCCTGTCCCAACACCTAAGGCTAGTCTCTCGTTGGTTCCCCCTCTTCCCGTTCATGCTCAGGACAAATTGCAACCTGTACGAAACAGGAGGTTGAAGGTGCTGATTCTCCAAGTAGGGAGATGTTTAGTCAAGCGGCGGGAATGGCGAACCCGAGCACAAGGAGAGGAGAAATGAGGTGCGTTTTAGAAACCTTTCCCGATCACACGGTGTACCATCATCTGGGTTTCCCATGCATGTTTTCGATGTAGGAAGATGCCCTTGAACCTGGAGATTTGGGACCCATGGGGTGGGTACCCCGCGGTATTACTTTAAAGGGTCTGCGTTTGCTCACCCAACCTCACCAATCCTCTCAGCCCCAAGAGTGTCCAGCCTTATGTCTCATCCAGCTGTGGGTCTAGATATGGTCAATCCAGGTTGCATCAGAGCCCCTGAACGGATTTTGTAAGAATTTCTCTCTCTTTCACTGTCTTTGTTTTGTGGGTTCTTTTAAGTAATTTATGTTTAGAATGGGTCTTGGCTGCTTTTCCCTGCTGTGTTTATGCCGCTTTACACCCTCTTGATTCACTTACAGAGAGATATCGATACATAGGTTTTCAGATTCTTACTAGTCAGATATATTGTTGTGCGGTGACTAGGGGGTGTTGAGTCCAGTTCACTGAGCAGGGAGTAGGTCTTGTCTATTACATATTTGGCGTATGGAACGGTCTCTGAGCTAATTACAAACCCTTGTTTTATGCATCACCCCACCTCACCTTTCCCGTTAAGCGGACATTGTGTGTCTTCTAAAGGTGTGACTCTGTGCTGTTTTGTAATTCAGTTCAAGTGTAGCGATTTTGACATTCCCTCTATAAGCGATATCTTAGGATAAGTGTCTTTTTCTGTGTGACTTATTTCACTTAGAATCATCGTCCCTAAATCCACTCCTCATGCTGCTAACTAGCCTTATGACATTGATTTCATGGCTGAGTGATATTCCATTGTGCCTAAGTACCACAACTTCTTTATCCATTTTTATCTTTCCTGGGATATTTAAGGTGTACCGACGTGGAGGTTCTTGGAAACAGAGCAGCCCTAAACTTTGGGGTGCCTGTGTCTTGTTGATGTTTAGTTTTCCCAATTTATACGCCCATGAGTGGAAGTGCCCTATGCTCTCTAAGTTGTGTTTATTACATGTTTCAGGACACACCGTACACTTCTCCAGAGTGGCTGTTGGCAATTTACATCCCGCCCATCAGCGTAGCAAGGCTCCCATGTCTCCATGGCCTGTCCTGCTTTTCTGGATTTTACACTTTTTTCAGCATGGCCCTTTGGACCGATGGCAAGCGAGACTTCTTTGTAGCGCTGATTTGCCCTTCCGGCTTGCTTGGTTGGCCAAAAAGGGCGTATGCGTTTTTTCCTGAATATATTGAGGAAAAAACGCATACGCCCTTTTTGGCCAAGGGCATCATTGTCAACGTTTTGCGGCTTTTCACGTGCTTTACAGGCGAGTCGAATCTACCTCCTGAAATCTGCTTCCTGCAATTCTGCCTTGCTTTCAAGTCCTCTTCGTTGCCTTCCGTCAATATATTTGTGGACGGGAGTTATCATTTATAACTCTGCAGGTTTGTGAATTGCAGTGCCCCTGAGCTCCATTTGTCAACTCGCTTTTTTGGGAGCCGGCCGCAAAAGCGCAGGATTGCTTCAGGCCGTATTCTGGTTCCGGGGGGCAGGCTGAGCCTGTGGTTCATTCTTCTTCCTGATGGGAAAATGGAGTGACCTGTGCCTGTCCCAACACCTAAGGCTAGTCTCTCGTTGGTTCCCCCTCTTCCCGTTCATGCTCAGGACAAATTGCAACCTGTACGAAACAGGAGGTTGAAGGTGCTGATTCTCCAAGTAGGGAGATGTTTAGTCAAGTGGCGGGAATGGCGAACCCGAGCACAAGGAGAGGAGAAATGAGGTGCGTTTTAGAAACCTTTCCCGATCACACGGTGTACCATCATCTGGGTTTCCCATGCATGTTTTCGATGTAGGAAGATGCCCTTGAACCTGGAGATTTGGGACCCATGGGGTGGGTACCCCGCGGTATTACTTTAAAGGGTCTGCGTTTGCTCACCCAACCTCACCAATCCTCTCAGCCCCAAGAGTGTCCAGCCTTATGTCTCGTCCAGCTGTGGGTCTAGATATGGTCAATCCAGGTTGCATCAGAGCCCCTGAACGGATTTTGTAAGAATTTCTCTCTCTTTCACTGTCTTTGTTTTGTGGGTTCTTTTAAGTAATTTATGTTTAGAATGGGTCTTGGCTGCTTTTCCCTGCTGTGTTTATGCCGCTTTACACCCTCTTGATTCACTTACAGAGAGATATCGATACATAGGTTTTCAGATTCTTACTAGTCAGATATATTGTTGTGCGGTGACTAGGGGGTGTTGAGTTCAGTTCACTGAGCAGGGAGTAGGTCTTGTCTATTACATATTTGGCTTATGGAACGGTCTCTGAGCTAATTACAAACCCTTGTTTTATGCATCACCCCACCTCACCTTTCCCGTTAAGCAGCCATAGTGTGTCTTCTAAAGGTGTGACTATGTTCTGTTTTGTAATTCAGTTCAAGTGTAGCGATTTTGACATTCCCTCTATAAGCGATATCTTAGGATAAGTATCTTTTTCTGTGTGACTTATTTCACTTAGAATCATCGTCCCTAAATCCACTCGTCATGCTGCTAACTAGCCTTATGACATTGATTTCATGGCTGAGTGATATTCCATTGTGCCTAAGTACCACAACTTCTTTATCCATTTTTCTCTTTCCTGGGATATTTAAGGTGTACCGACGTGGAGGTTCTTGGAAACAGAGCAGCCCTAAACTTTGGGGTGCCTGTGTCTTGTTGATGTTTAGTTTTCCCAATTTATACGCCCATGAGAGGAAGTGCCCTATGCTCTCTAAGTTGTGTTTATTACATGTTTCAGGACACACCGTACACTTCTCCAGAGTGGCTGTTGGCAATTTACATCCCGCCCATCAGCGTAGCAAGGCTCCCATGTCTCCATGGCCTGTCCTGCTTTTCTGGTTTTTACACTTTTTTCAGCATGGCCCTTTGGACCGATGGCAAGCGAGACTTCTTTGTAGCGCTGATTTGCCCTTCCGGCTTGCTTGGTTGGCCAAAAAGGGCGTATGCGTTTTTTCCTGAATATATTCAGGAAAAAACGCATACGCCCTTTTTGGCCAAGGGCATCATTGTCAACGTTTTGCGGCTTTTCACGTGCTTTACAGGCGAGTCGAATCTACCTCCTGAAATCTGTTTCCTGCAATTCTGCCTTGCTTTCAAGTCCTCTTCGTTGCCTTCCGTCAATATATTTGTGGACGGGAGTTATCATTTATAACTCTGCAGGTTTGTGAATTGCAGTGCCCCTGAGCTCCATTTGTCAACTCGCTTTTTTGGGAGCCGGCCGCAAAAGCGCAGGATTGCTTCAGGCCCTATTCTGGTTCCGGGGGGCAGGCTGAGCCTGTGGTTCATTCTTCTTCCTGATGGGAAAATGGAGTGACCTGTGCCTGTCCCAACACCTAAGGCTAGTCTCTCGTTGGTTCCCCCTCTTCCCGTTCATGCTCAGGACAAATTGCAACCTGTACGAAACAGGAGGTTGAAGGTGCTGATTCTCCAAGTAGGGAGATGTTTAGTCAAGCGGCGGGAATGGCGAACCCGAGCACAAGGAGAGGAGAAATGAGGTGCGTTTTAGAAACCTTTCCCGATCACACGGTGTACCATCATCTGGGTTTCCCATGCATGTTTTCGATGTAGGAAGATGCCCTTGAACCTGGAGATTTGGGACCCATGGGGTGGGTACCCCGCGGTATTACTTTAAAGGGTCTGCGTTTGCTCACCCAACCTCACCAATCCTCTCAGCCCCAAGAGTGTCCAGCCTTATGTCTCGTCCAGCTGTGGGTCTAGATATGGTCAATCCAGGTGGCATCAGAGCCCCTGAACGGATTTTGTAAGAATTTCTCTCTCTTTCACTGTCTTTGTTTTGTGGGTTCTTTTAAGTAATTTATGTTTAGAATGGGTCTTGGCTGCTTTTCCCTGCTGTGTTTATGCCGCTTTACACCCTCTTGATTCACTTACAGAGAGATATCAATACATAGGTTTTCAGATTCTTACTAGTCAGATATATTGTTGTGCGGTGACTAGGGGGTGTTGAGTCCAGTTCACTGAGCAGGGAGTAGGTCTTGTCTATTACATATTTGGCGTATGGAACGGTCTCTGAGCTAATTACAAACCCTTGTTTTATGCATCACCCCACCTCACCTTTCCCGTTAAGCAGCCATAGTGTGTCTTCTAAAGGTGTGGCTCTGTTCTGTTTTGTAATTCAGTTCAAGTGTAGCGATTTGGACATTCCCTCTATAAGCGATATCTTAGGATAAGTGTCTTTTTCTGTGTGACTTATTTCACTTAGAATCATCGTCCCTAAATCCACTCCTCATGCTGCTAACTAGCCTTATGACATTGATTTCATGGCTGAGTGATATTCCATTGTGCCTAAGTACCACAACTTCTTTATCCATTTTTCTCTTTCCTGGGATATTTAAGGTGTACCGACGTGGAGGTTCTTGGAAACAGAGCAGCCCTTAACTTTGGGGTGCCTGTGTCTTGTTGATGTTTAGTTTTCCCAATTTATACGCCCATGAGTGGAAGTGCCCTATGCTCTCTAAGTTGTGTTTATTACATGTTTCAGGACACACCGTACACTTCTCCAGAGTGGCTGTTGGCAATTTACATCCCGCCCATCAGCGTAGCAAGGCTCCCATGTCTCCATGGCCTGTCCTGCTTTTCTGGTTTTTACACTTTTTTCAGCATGGCCCTTTGGACCGATGGCAAGCGAGACTTCTTTGTAGCGCTGATTTGCCCTTCCGGCTTGCTTGGTTGGCCAAAAAGGGCGTATGCGTTTTTTCCTGAATATATTCAGGAAAAAACGCATACGCCCTTTTTGGCCAAGGGCATCATTGTCAACGTTTTGCGGCTTTTCACGTGCTTTACAGGCGAGTCGAATCTACCTCCTGAAATCTGTTTCCTGCAATTTTGCCTTGCTTTCAAGTCCTCTTCGTTGCCTTCCGTCAATACATTTGTGGACGGGAGTTATCATTTATAACTCTGCAGGTTTGTGAATTGCAGTGCCCCTGAGCTCCATTTGTCAACTCGCTTTTTTGGGAGCCGGCCGCAAAAGCGCAGGATTGCTTCAGGCCCTATTCTGGTTCCGGGGGGCAGGCTGAGCCTGTGGTTCATTCTTCTTCCTGATGGGAAAATGGAGTGACCTGTGCCTGTCCCAACACCTAAGGCTAGTCTCTCGTTGGTTCCCCCTCTTCCCGTTCATGCTCAGGACAAATTGCAACCTGTACGAAACAGGAGGTTGAAGGTGCTGATTCTCCAAGTAGGGAGATGTTTAGTCAAGCGGCGGGAATGGCGAACCCGAGCACAAGGAGAGGAGAAATGAGGTGCGTTTTAGAAACCTTTCCCGATCACACGGTGTACCATCATCTGGGTTTCCCATGCATGTTTTCGATGTAGGAAGATGCCCTTGAACCTGGAGATTTGGGACCCATGGGGTGGGTACCCCGCGGTATTACTTTAAAGGGTCTGCGTTTGCTCACCCAACCTCACCAATCCTCTCAGCCCCAAGAGTGTCCAGCCTTATGTCTCGTCCAGCTGTGGGTCTAGATATGGTCAATCCAGGTTGCATCAGAGCCCCTGAACGGATTTTGTAAGAATTTCTCTCTCTTTCACTGTCTTTGTTTTGTGGGTTCTTTTAAGTAATTTATGTTTAGAATGGGTCTTGGCTGCTTTTCCCTGCTGTGTTTATGCCGCTTTACACCCTCTTGATTCACTTACAGAGAGATATCAATACATAGGTTTTCAGATTCTTACTAGTCAGATATATTGTTGTGCGGTGACTAGGGGGTGTTGAGTCCAGTTCACTGAGCAGGGAGTAGGTCTTGTCTATTACATATTTGGCTTATGGAACGGTCTCTGAGCTAATTACAAACCCTTGTTTTATGCATCACCCCACCTCACCTTTCCCGTTAAGCAGCCATAGTGTGTCTTCTAAAGGTGTGGCTCTGTTCTGTTTTGTAATTCAGTTCAAGTGTAGCGATTTGGACATTCCCTCTATAAGCGATATCTTAGGATAAGTGTCTTTTTCTGTGTGACTTATTTCACTTAGAATCATCGTCCCTAAATCCACTCCTCATGCTGCTAACTAGCCTTATGACATTGATTTCATGGCTGAGTGATATTCCATTGTGCCTAAGTACCACAACTTCTTTATCCATTTTTCTCTTTCCTGGGATATTTAAGGTGTACCGACGTGGAGGTTCTTGGAAACAGAGCAGCCCTAAACTTTGGGGTGCCTGTGTCTTGTTGATGTTTAGTTTTCCCAATTTATACGCCCATGAGTGGAAGTGCCCTATGCTCTCTAAGTTGTGTTTATTACATGTTTCAGGACACACCGTACACTTCTCCAGAGTGGCTGTTGGCAATTTACATCCCGCCCATCAGCGTAGCAAGGCTCCCATGTCTCCATGGCCTGTCCTGCTTTTCTGGTTTTTACACTTTTTTCAGCATGGCCCTTTGGACCGATGGCAAGCGAGACTTCTTTGTAGCGCTGATTTGCCCTTCCGGCTTGCTTGGTTGGCCAAAAAGGGCGTATGCGTTTTTTCCTGAATATATTCAGGAAAAAACGCATACGCCCTTTTTGGCCAAGGGCATCATTGTCAACGTTTTGCGGCTTTTCACGTGCTTTACAGGCGAGTCGAATCTACCTCCTGAAATCTGTTTCCTGCAATTCTGCCTTGCTTTCAAGTCCTCTTCGTTGCCTTCCGTCAATACATTTGTGGACGGGAGTTATCATTTATAACTCTGCAGGTTTGTGAATTGCAGTGCCCCTGAGCTCCATTTGTCAACTCGCTTTTTTGGGAGCCGGCCGCAAAAGCGCAGGATTGCTTCAGGCCCTATTCTGGTTCCGGGGGGCAGGCTGAGCCTGTGGTTCATTCTTCTTCCTGATGGGAAAATGGAGTGACCTGTGCCTGTCCCAACACCTAAGGCTAGTCTCTCGTTGGTTCCCCCTCTTCCCGTTCATGCTCAGGACAAATTGCAACCTGTACGAAACAGGAGGTTGAAGGTGCTGATTCTCCAAGTAGGGAGATGTTTAGTCAAGCGGCGGGAATGGCGAACCCGAGCACAAGGAGAGGAGAAATGAGGTGCGTTTTAGAAACCTTTCCCGATCACACGGTGTAGCATCATCTGGGTTTCCCATGCATGTTTTCGATGTAGGAAGATGCCCTTGAACCTGGAGATTTGGGACCCATGGGGTGGGTACCCCGCGGTATTACTTTAAAGGGTCTGCGTTTGCTCACCCAACCTCACCAATCCTCTCAGCCCCAAGAGTGTCCAGCCTTATGTCTCGTCCAGCTGTGGGTCTAGATATGGTCAATCCAGGTTGCATCAGAGCCCCTGAACGGATTTTGTAAGAATTTCTCTCTCTTTCACTGTCTTTGTTTTGTGGGTTCTTTTAAGTAATTTATGTTTAGAATGGGTCTTGGCTGCTTTTCCCTGCTGTGTTTATGCCGCTTTACACCCTCTTGATTCACTTACAGAGAGATATCAATACATAGGTTTTCAGATTCTTTCTAGTCAGATATATTGTTGTGCGGTGACTAGGGGGTGTTGAGTCCAGTTCACTGAGCAGGGAGTAGGTCTTGTCTATTACATATTTGGCTTATGGAACGGTCTCTGAGCTAATTACAAACCCTTGTTTTATGCATCACCCCACCTCACCTTTCCCGTTAAGCAGCCATAGTGTGTCTTCTAAAGGTGTGGCTCTGTTCTGTTTTGTAATTCAGTTCAAGTGTAGCGATTTTGACATTCCCTCTATAAGCGATATCTTAGGATAAGTGTCTTTTTCTGTGTGACTTATTTCACTTAGAATCATCGTCCCTAAATCCACTCCTCATGCTGCTAACTAGCCTTATGACATTGATTTCATGGCTGAGTGATATTCCATTGTGCCTAAGTACCACAACTTCTTTATCCATTTTTCTCTTTCCTGGGATATTTAAGGTGTACCGACGTGGAGGTTTTTGGAAACAGAGAAGCCCTAAACTTTGGGGTGCCTGTGTCTTGTTGATGTTTAGTTTTCCCAATTTATACGCCCATGAGTGGAAGTGCCCTATGCTCTCTAAGTTGTGTTTATTACATGTTTCAGGACACACCGTACACTTCTCCAGAGTGGCTGTTGGCAATTTACATCCCGCCCATCAGCGTAGCAAGGCTCCCATGTCTCCATGGCCTGTCCTGCTTTTCTGGATTTTACACTTTTTTCAGCATGGCCCTTTGGACCGATGGCAAGCGAGACTTCTTTGTAGCGTTGATTTGCCCTTCCGGCTTGCTTGGTTGGCCAAAAAGGGCGTATGCGTTTTTTCCTGAATATATTCAGGAAAAAACGCATACGCCCTTTTTGGCCAAGGGCATCATTGTCAACGTTTTGCGGCTTTTCACGTGCTTTACAGGCGAGTCGAATCTACCTCCTGAAATCTGTTTCCTGCAATTCTGCCTTGCTTTCAAGTCCTCTTCGTTGCCTTCCGTCAATACATTTGTGGACGGGAGTTATCATTTATAACTCTGCAGGTTTGTGAATTGCAGTGCCCCTGAGCTCCATTTGTCAACTCGCTTTTTTGGGAGCCGGCCGCAGAAGCGCAGGATTGCTTCAGGCCCTATTCTCGTTCCGGGGGGCAGGCTGAGCCTGTGGTTCATTCTTCTTCCTGATGGGAAAATGGAGTGACCTGTGCCTGTCCCAACACCTAAGGCTAGTCTCTCGTTGGTTCCCCCTCTTCCCGTTCATGCTCAGGACAAATTGCAACCTGTACGAAACAGGAGGTTGAAGGTGCTGATTCTCCAAGTAGGGAGATGTTTAGTCAAGCGGCGGGAATGGCGAACCCGAGCACAAGGAGAGGAGAAATGAGGTGCGTTTTAGAAACCTTTCCCGATCACACGGTGTACCATCATCTGGGTTTCCCATGCATGTTTTCGATGTAGGAAGATGCCCTTGAACCTGGAGATTTGGGACCCATGGGGTGGGTACCCCGCGGTATTACTGTAAAGGGTCTGTGTTTGCTCACCCAACCTCACCAATCCTCTCAGCCCCAAGAGTGTCCAGCCTTATGTCTCATCCAGCTGTGGGTCTAGATATGGTCAATCCAGGTGGCATCAGAGCCCCTGAACGGATTTTGTAAGAATTTCTCTCTCTTTCACTGTCTTTGTTTTGTGGGTTCTTTTAAGTAATTTATGTTTAGAATGGGTCTTGGCTGCTTTTCCCTGCTGTGTTTATGCCGCTTTACACCCTCTTGATTCACTTACATAGAGATATCAATACATAGGTTTTCAGATTCTTACTAGTCAGATATATTGTTGTGCGGTGACTAGGGGGTGTTGAGTCCAATTCACTGAGCAGGGAGTAGGTCTTGTCTATTACATATTTGGCGTATGGAACGGTCTCTGAGCTAATTACAAACCCTTGTTTTATGCATCACCCCACCTCACCTTTCCCCTTAAGCAGCCATAGTGTGTCTTCTAAAGGTGTGACTCTGTTCTGTTTTGTAATTCAGTTCAAGTGTAGCGATTTGGACATTCCCTCTATAAGCGATATCTTAGGATAAGTGTCTTTTTCTGTGTGACTTATTTCACTTAGAATCATCGTCCCTAAATCCACTCCTCATGCTGCTAACTAGCCTTATGACATTGATTTCATGGCTGAGTGATATTCCATTGTGCCTAAGTACCACAACTTCTTTATCCATTTTTCTCTTTCCTGGGATATTTAAGGTGTACCGACGTGGAGGTTCTTGGAAACAGAGCAGCCCTAAACTTTGGGGTGCCTGTGTCTTGTTGATGTTTAGTTTTCCCAATTTATACGCCCATGAGTGGAAGTGCCCTATGCTCTCTAAGTTGTGTTTATTACATGTTTCAGGACACACCGTACACTTCTCCAGAGTGGCTGTTGGCAATTTACATCCCGCCCATCAGCGTAGCAAGGCTCCCATGTCTCCATGGCCTGTCCTGCTTTTCTGGTTTTTACACTTTTTTCAGCATGGCCCTTTGGACCGATGGCAAGCGAGACTTCTTTGTAGCGCTGATTTGCCCTTCCGGCTTGCTTGGTTGGCCAAAAAGGGCGTATGCGTTTTTTCCTGAATATATTCAGGAAAAAACGCATACGCCCTTTTTGGCCAAGGGCATCATTGTCAACGTTTTGCGGCTTTTCACGTGCTTTACAGGCGAGTCGAATCTACCTCCTGAAATCTGTTTCCTGCAATTCTGCCTTGCTTTCAAGTCCTCTTCGTTGCCTTCCGTCAATACATTTGTGGATGGGAGTTATCATTTATAACTCTGCAGGTTTGTGAATTGCAGTGCCCCTGAGCTCCATTTGTCAACTCGCTTTTTTGGGAGCCGGCCGCAAAAGCGCAGGATTGCTTCAGGCCCTATTCTGGTTCCGGGGGGCAGGCTGAGCCTGTGGTTCATTCTTCTTCCTGATGGGAAAATGGAGTGACCTGTGCCTGTCCCAACACCTAAGGCTAGTCTCTCGTTGGTTCCCCCTCTTCCCGTTCATGCTCAGGACAAATTGCAACCTGTACGAAACAGGAGGTTGAAGGTGCTGATTCTCCAAGTAGGGAGATGTTTAGTCAAGCGGCGGGAATGGCGAACCCGAGCACAAGGAGAGGAGAAATGAGGTGCGTTTTAGAAACCTTTCCCGATCACACGGTGTACCATCATCTGGGTTTCCCATGCATGTTTTCGATGTAGGAAGATGCCCTTGAACCTGGAGATTTGGGACCCATGGGGTGGGTACCCTGCGGTATTACTTTAAAGGGTCTGCGTTTGCTCACCCAACCTCACCAATCCTCTCAGCCCCAAGAGTGTCCAGCCTTATGTCTCGTCCAGCTGTGGGTCTAGATATGGTCAATCCAGGTTGCATCAGAGCCCCTGAACGGATTTTGTAAGAATTTCTCTCTCTTTCACTGTCTTTGTTTTGTGGGTTCTTTTAAGTAATTTATGTTTAGAATGGGTCTTGGCTGCTTTTCCCTGCTGTGTTTATGCCGCTTTACACCCTCTTGATTCACTTACAGAGAGATATCAATACATAGGTTTTCAGATTCTTACTAGTCAGATATATTGTTGTGCGGTGACTAGGGGGTGTTGAGTCCAGTTCACTGAGTAGGGAGTAGGTCTTGTCTATTACATATTTGGCGTATGGAACGGTCTCTGAGCTAATTACAAACCCTTGTTTTATGCATCACCCCACCTCACCTTTCCCGTTAAGCAGCCATAGTGTGTCTTCTAAAGGTGTGACTCTGTTCTGTTTTGTAATTCAGTTCAAGTGTAGCGATTTGGACATTCCCTCTATAAGCGATATCTTAGGATAAGTGTCTTTTTCTGTGTGACTTATTTCACTTAGAATCATCGTCCCTAAATCCACTCCTCATGCTGCTAACTAGCCTTATGACATTGATTTCATGGCTGAGTGATATTCCATTGTGCCTAAGTACCACAACTTCTTTATCCATTTTTCTCTTTCCTGGGATATTTAAGGTGTACCGACGTGGAGGTTCTTGGAAACAGAGCAGCCCTAAACTTTGGGGTGCCTGTGTCTTGTTGATGTTTAGTTTTCCCAATTTATACGCCCATGAGTGGAAGTGCCCTATGCTCTCTAAGTTGTGTTTATTACATGTTTCAGGACACACCGTACACTTCTCCAGAGTGGCTGTTGGCAATTTACATCCCGCCCCTCAGCGTAGCAAGGCTCCCATGTCTCCATGGCCTGTCCTGCTTTTCTGGTTTTTACACTTTTTTCAGCATGGCCCTTTGGACCGATAGCAAGCGAGACTTCTTTGTAGCGCTGATTTGCCCTTCCGGCTTGCTTGGTTGGCCAAAAAGGGCGTATGCGTTTTTTCCTGAATATATTCAGGAAAAAACGCATACGCCCTTTTTGGCCAAGGGCATCATTGTCAACGTTTTGCGGCTTTTCACGTGCTTTACAGGCGAGTCGAATCTACCTCCTGAAATCTGTTTCCTGCAATTCTGCCTTGCTTTCAAGTCCTCTTCGTTGCCTTCCGTCAATACATTTGTGGATGGGAGTTATCATTTATAACTCTGCAGGTTTGTGAATTGCAGTGCCCCTGAGCTCCATTTGTCAACTCGCTTTTTTGGAGCCGGCCGCAAAAGCGCAGGATTGCTTCAGGCCCTATTCTGGTTCCGGGGGGCAGGCTGAGCCTGTGGTTCATTCTTCTTCCTGATGGGAAAATGGAGTGACCTGTGCCTGTCCCAACACCTAAGGCTAGTCTCTCGTTGGTTCCCCCTCTTCCCGTTCATGCTCAGGACAATTTGCAACCTGTACGAAACAGGAGGTTGAAGGTGCTGATTCTCCAAGTAGGGAGATGTTTAGTCAAGCGGCGGGAATGGCGAACCCGAGCACAAGGAGAGGAGAAATGAGGTGCGTTTTAGAAACCTTTCCCGATCACACGGTGTACCATCATCTGGGTTTCCCATGCATGTTTTCGATGTAGGAAGATGCCCTTGAACCTGGAGATTTGGGACCCATGGGGTGGGTACCCTGCGGTATTACTTTAAAGGGTCTGCGTTTGCTCACCCAACCTCACCAATCCTCTCAGCCCCAAGAGTGTCCAGCCTTATGTCTCGTCCAGCTGTGGGTCTAGATATGGTCAATCCAGGTTGCATCAGAGCCCCTGAACGGATTTTGTAAGAATTTCCTTCTCTTTCACTGTCTTTGTTTTGTGGGTTCTTTTAAGGAATTTATGTTTAGAATGGGTCTTGGCTGCTTTTCCCTGCTGTGTTTATGCCGCTTTACACCCTCTTGATTCACTTACAGAGAGATATCAATACATAGGTTTTCAGATTCTTACTAGTCAGATATATTGTTGTGCGGTGACTAGGGGGTGTTGAGTCCAGTTCACTGAGCAGGGAGTAGGTCTTGTCTATTACATATTTGGCTTATGGAACGGTCTCTGAGCTAATTACAAACCCTTGTTTTATGCATCACCCCACCTCACCTTTCCCGTTAAGCAGCCATAGTGTGTCTTCTAAAGGTGTGGCTCTGTTCTGTTTTGTAATTCAGTTCAAGTGTAGCGATTTTGACATTCCCTCTATAAGCGATATCTTAGGATAAGTGTCTTTTTCTGTGTGACTTATTTCACTTAGAATCATCGTCCCTAAATCCACTCCTCATGCTGCTAACTAGCCTTATGACATTGATTTCATGGCTGAGTGATATTCCATTGTGCCTAAGTACCACAACTTCTTTATCCATTTTTCTCTTTCCTGGGATATTTAAGGTGTACCGACGTGGAGGTTCTTGGAAACAGAGCAGCCCTAAACTTTGGGGTGCCTGTGTCTTGTTGATGTTTAGTTTTCCCAATTTATACGCCCATGAGTGGAAGTGCCCTATGCTCTCTAAGTTGTGTTTATTACATGTTTCAGGACACACCGTACACTTCTCCAGAGTGGCTGTTGGCAATTTACATCCCGCCCATCAGCGTAGCAAGGCTCCCATGTCTCCATGGCCTGTCCTGCTTTTCTGGTTTTTACACTTTTTTCAGCATGGCCCTTTGGACCGATGGCAAGCGAGACTTCTTTGTAGCGCTGATTTGCCCTTCCGGCTTGCTTGGTTGGCCAAAAAGGGCGTATGCGTTTTTTCCTGAATATATTCAGGAAAAAACGCATACGCCCTTTTTGGCCAAGGGCATCATTGTCAACGTTTTGCGGCTTTTCACGTGCTTTACAGGCGAGTCGAATCTACCTCCTGAAATCTGTTTCCTGCAATTCTGCCTTGCTTTCAAGTCCTCTTCGTTGCCTTCCGTCAATACATTTGTGGACGGGAGTTATCATTTATAACTCTGCAGGTTTGTGAATTGCAGTGCCCCTGAGCTCCATTTGTCAACTCGCTTTTTTGGGAGCCGGCCGCAAAAGCGCAGGATTGCTTCAGGCCCTATTCTGGTTCCGGGGGGCAGGCTGAGCCTGTGGTTCATTCTTCTTCCTGATGGGAAAATGGAGTGACCTGTGCCTGTCCCAACACCTAAGGCTAGTCTCTCGTTGGTTCCCCCTCTTCCCGTTCATGCTCAGGACAAATTGCAACCTGTACGAAACAGGAGGTTGAAGGTGCTGATTCTCCAAGTAGGGAGATGTTTAGTCAAGCGGCGGGAATGGCGAACCCGAGCACAAGGAGAGGAGAAATGAGGTGCGTTTTAGAAACCTTTCCCGATCACACGGTGTACCATCATCTGGGTTTCCCATGCATGTTTTCGATGTAGGAAGATGCCCTTGAACCTGGAGATTTGGGACCCATGGGGTGGGTACCCTGCGGTATTACTTTAAAGGGTCTGCGTTTGCTCACCCAACCTCACCAATCCTCTCAGCCCCAAGAGTGTCCAGCCTTATGTCTCGTCCAGCTGTGGGTCTAGATATGGTCAATCCAGGTGGCATCAGAGCCCCTGAACGGATTTTGTAAGAATTTCTCTCTCTTTCACTGTCTTTGTTTTGTGGGTTCTTTTAAGTAATTTATGTTTAGAATGGGCCTTGGCTGCTTTTCCCTGCTGTGTTTATGCCGCTTTACACCCTCTTGATTCACTTACAGAGAGATATCAATACATAGGTTTTCAGATTCTTACTAGTCAGATATATTGTTGTGCGGTGACTAGGGGGTGTTGAGTCCAGTTCACTGAGCAGGGAGTAGGTCTGGTCTATTACATATTTGGCTTATGGAACGGTCTCTGAGCTAATTACAAACCCTTGTTTTATGCATCACCCCACCTCACCTTTCCCGTTAAGCAGCCATAGTGTGTCTTCTAAAGGTGTGACTCTGTTCTGTTTTGTAATTCAGTTCAAGTGTAGCGATTTTGACATTCCCTCTATAAGCGATATCTTAGGATAAGTGTCTTTTTCTGTGTGACTTATTTCACTTAGAATCATCATCCCTAAATCCACTCCTCATGCTGCTAACTAGCCTTATGACATTGATTTCATGGCTGAGTGATATTCCATTGTGCCTAAGTACCACAACTTCTTTATCCATTTTTCTCTTTCCTGGGATATTTAAGGTGTACCGACGTGGAGGTTCTTGGAAACATAGCAGCCCTAAACTTTGGGGTGCCTGTGTCTTGTTGATGTTTAGTTTTCCCAATTTATACGCCCATGAGTGGAAGTGCCCTATGCTCTCTAAGTTGTGTTTATTACATGTTTCTGGACACACCGTACACTTCTCCAGAGTGGCTGTTGGCAATTTACATCCCGCCCATCAGCGTAGCAAGGCTCCCATGTCTCCATGGCCTGTCCTGCTTTTCTGGTTTTTACACTTTTTTCAGCATGGCCCTTTGGACCGATGGCAAGCGAGACTTCTTTGTAGCGCTGATTTGCCCTTCCGGCTTGCTTGGTTGGCCAAAAAGGGCGTATGCGTTTTTTCCTGAATATATTCAGGAAAAAACGCATACGCCCTTTTTGGCCAAGGGCATCATTGTCAACGTTTTGCGGCTTTTCACGTGCTTTACAGGCGAGTCGAATCTACCTCCTGAAATCTGTTTCCTGCAATTCTGCCGTGCTTTCAAGTCCTCTTCGTTGCCTTCCGTCAACATATTTGTGGACGGGAGTTATCATTTATAACTCTGCAGGTTTGTGAATTGCAGTGCCCCTGAGCTCCATTTGTCAACTCGCTTTTTTGGGAGCCGGCCGCAAAAGCGCAGGATTGCTTCAGGCCCTATTCTGGTTCCGGGGGGCAGGCTGAGCCTGTGGTTCATTCTTCTTCCTGATGGGAAAATGGAGTGACCTGTGCCTGTCCCAACACCTAAGGCTAGTCTCTCGTTGGTTCCCCCTCTTCCCGTTCATGCTCAGGTCAAATTGCAACCTGTACGAAACAGGAGGTTGAAGGTGCTGATTCTCCAAGTAGGGAGATGTTTAGTCAAGCGGCTGGAATGGCGAACCCGAGCACAAGGAGAGGAGAAATGAGGTGCGTTTTAGAAACCTTTCCCGATCACACGGTGTACCATCATCTGGGTTTCCCATGCATGTTTTCGATGTAGGAAGATGCCCTTGAACCTGGAGATTTGGGACCCATGGGGTGGGTACCCCGCGGTATTACTGTAAAGGGTCTGTGTTTGCTCACCCAACCTCACCAATCCTCTCAGCCCCAAGAGTGTCCAGCCTTATGTCTCATCCAGCTGTGGGTCTAGATATGGTCAATCCAGGTGGCATGAGAGCCCCTGAACGGATTTTGTAAGAATTTCTCTCTCTTTCACTGTCTTTGTTTTGTGGGTTCTTTTAAGTAATTTATGTTTAGAATGGGTCTTGGCTGCTTTTCCCTGCTGTGTTTATGCCGCTTTACACCCTCTTGATTCACTTACAGAGAGATATCAATACATAGGTTTTCAGATTCTTACTAGTCAGATATATTGTTGTGCGGTGACTAGGGGGTGTTGAGTCCAGTTCACTGAGCAGGGAGTAGGTCTTGTCTATTACATATTTGGCGTATGGAACGGTCTCTGAGCTAATTACAAACCCTTGTTTTATGCATCACCCCACCTCACCTTTCCCGTTAAGCAGCCATAGTGTGTCTTCTAAAGGTGTGGCTCTGTTCTGTTTTGTAATTCAGTTCAAGTGTAGCGATTTTGACATTCCCTCTATAAGCGATATCTTAGGATAAGTGTCTTTTTCTGTGTGACTTATTTCACTTAGAATCATCGTCCCTAAATCCACTCCTCATGCTGCTAACTAGCCTTATGACATTGATTTCATGGCTGAGTGATATTCCATTGTGCCTAAGTACCACAACTTCTTTATCCATTTTTCTCTTTCCTGGGATATTTAAGGTGTACCGACGTGGAGGTTCTTGGAAACAGAGCAGCCCTAAACTTTGGGGTGCCTGTGTCTTGTTGATGTTTAGTTTTCCCAATTTATACGCCCATGAGTGGAAGTGCCCTATGCTCTCTAAGTTGTGTTTATTACATGTTTCAGGACACACCGTACACTTCTCCAGAGTGGCTGTTGGCAATTTACATCCCGCCCATCAGCGTAGCAAGGCTCCCATGTCTCCATGGCCTGTCCTGCTTTTCTGGTTTTTACACTTTTTTCAGCATGGCCCTTTGGACCGATGGCAAGCGAGACTTCTTTGTAGCGCTGATTTGCCCTTCCGGCTTGCTTGGTTGGCCAAAAAGGGCGTATGCGTTTTTTCCTGAATATATTCAGGAAAAAACGCATACGCCCTTTTTGGCCAAGGGCATCATTGTCAACGTTTTGCGGCTTTTCACGTGCTTTACAGGCGAGTCGAATCTACCTCCTGAAATCTGTTTCCTGCAATTCTGCCTTGCTTTCAAGTCCTCTTCGTTGCCTTCTGTCAATATATTTGTGGACGGGAGTTATCATTTATAACTCTGCAGGTTTGTGAATTGCAGTGCCCCTGAGCTCCATTTGTCAACTCGCTTTTTTGGGAGCCGGCCGCAAAAGCGCAGGATTGCTTCAGGCCCTATTCTGGTTCCGGGGGGCAGGCTGAGCCTGTGGTTCATTCTTCTTCCTGATGGGAAAATGGAGTGACCTGTGCCTGTCCCAACACCTAAGGCTAATCTCTCGTTGGTTCCCCCTCTTCCCGTTCATGCTCAGGACAAATTGCAACCTGTACGAAACAGGAGGTTGAAGGTGCTGATTCTCCAAGTAGGGAGATGTTTAGTCAAGCGGCTGGAATGGCGAACCCGAGCACAAGGAGAGGAGAAATGAGGTGCGTTTTAGAAACCTTTCCCGATCACACGGTGTACCATCATCTGGGTTTCCCATGCATGTTTTCGATGTAGGAAGATGCCCTTGAACCTGGAGATTTGGGACCCATGGGGTGGGTACCCCGCGGTATTACTGTAAAGGGTCTGTGTTTGCTCACCCAACCTCACCAATCCTCTCAGCCCCAAGAGTGTCCAGCCTTATGTCTCATCCAGCTGTGGGTCTAGATATGGTCAATCCAGGTGGCATCAGAGCCCCTGAACGGATTTTGTAAGAATTTCTCTCTCTTTCACTGTCTTTGTTTTGTGGGTTCTTTTAAGTAATTTATGTTTAGAATGGGTCTTGGCTGCTTTTCCCTGCTGTGTTTATGCCGCTTTACACCCTCTTGATTCACTTACAGAGAGATATCAATACATAGGTTTTCAGATTCTTACTAGTCAGATATATTGTTGTGCGGTGACTAGGGGGTGTTGAGTCCAGTTCACTGAGCAGGGAGTAGGTCTTGTCTATTACATATTTGGCGTATGGAACGGTCTCTGAGCTAATTACAAACCCTTGTTTTATGCATCACCCCACCTCACCTTTCCCGTTAAGCAGCCATAGTGTGTCTTCTAAAGGTGTGACTCTGTTCTGTTTTGTAATTCAGTTCAAGTGTAGCGATTTTGACATTCCTTCTATAAGCGATATCTTAGGATAAGTGTCTTTTTCTGTGTGACTTATTTCACTTAGAATCATCGTCCCTAAATCCACTCCTCATGCTGCTAACTAGCCTTATGACATTGATTTCATGGCTGAGTGATATTCCATTGTGCCTAAGTACCACAACTTCTTTATCCATTTTTCTCTTTCCTGGGATATTTAAGGTGTACCGACGTGGAGGTTCTTGGAAACAGAGCAGCCCTAAACTTTGGGGTGCCTGTGTCTTGTTGATGTTTAGTTTTCCCAATTTATACGCCCATGAGTGGAAGTGCCCTATGCTCTCTAAGTTGTGTTTATTACATGTTTCAGGACACACCGTACACTTCTCCAGAGTGGCTGTTGGCAATTTACATCCCGCCCATCAGCGTAGCAAGGCTCCCATGTCTCCATGGCCTGTCCTGCTTTTCTGGTTTTTACACTTTTTTCAGCATGGCCCTTTGGACCGATGGCAAGCGAGACTTCTTTGTAGCGCTGATTTGCCCTTCCGGCTTGCTTGGTTGGCCAAAAAGGGCGTATGCGTTTTTTCCTGAATATATTCAGGAAAAAACGCATACGCCCTTTTTGGCCAAGGGCATCATTGTCAACGTTTTGCGGCTTTTCACGTGCTTTACAGGCGAGTCGAATCTACCTCCTGAAATCTGTTTCCTGCAATTCTGCCTTGCTTTCAAGTCCTCTTCGTTGCCTTCTGTCAATATATTTGTGGACGGGAGTTATCATTTATAACTCTGCAGGTTTGTGAATTGCAGTGCCCCTGAGCTCCATTTGTCAACTCGCTTTTTTGGGAGCCGGCCGCAAAAGCGCAGGATTGCTTCAGGCCCTATTCTGGTTCCGGGGGGCAGGCTGAGCCTGTGGTTCATTCTTCTTCCTGATGGGAAAATGGAGTGACCTGTGCCTGTCCCAACACCTAAGGCTAATCTCTCGTTGGTTCCCCCTCTTCCCGTTCATGCTCAGGACAAATTGCAACCTGTACGAAACAGGAGGTTGAAGGTGCTGATTCTCCAAGTAGGGAGATGTTTAGTCAAGCGGCTGGAATGGCGAACCCGAGCACAAGGAGAGGAGAAATGAGGTGCGTTTTAGAAACCTTTCCCGATCACACGGTGTACCATCATCTGGGTTTCCCATGCATGTTTTCGATGTAGGAAGATGCCCTTGAACCTGGAGATTTGGGACCCATGGGGTGGGTACCCCGCGGTATTACTGTAAAGGGTCTGTGTTTGCTCACCCAACCTCACCAATCCTCTCAGCCCCAAGAGTGTCCAGCCTTATGTCTCATCCAGCTGTGGGTCTAGATATGGTCAATCCAGGTGGCATCAGAGCCCCTGAACGGATTTTGTAAGAATTTCTCTCTCTTTCACTGTCTTTGTTTTGTGGGTTCTTTTAAGTAATTTATGTTTAGAATGGGTCTTGGCTGCTTTTCCCTGCTGTGTTTATGCCGCTTTACACCCTCTTGATTCACTTACAGAGAGATATCAATACATAGGTTTTCAGATTCTTACTAGTCAGATATATTGTTGTGCGGTGACTAGGGGGTGTTGAGTCCAGTTCACTGAGCAGGGAGTAGGTCTTGTCTATTACATATTTGGCGTATGGAACGGTCTCTGAGCTAATTACAAACCCTTGTTTTATGCATCACCCCACCTCACCTTTCCCGTTAAGCAGCCATAGTGTGTCTTCTAAAGGTGTGACTCTGTTCTGTTTTGTAATTCAGTTCAAGTGTAGCGATTTTGACATTCCTTCTATAAGCGATATCTTAGGATAAGTGTCTTTTTCTGTGTGACTTATTTCACTTAGAATCATCATCCCTAAATCCACTCCTCATGCTGCTAACTAGCCTTATGACATTGATTTCATGGCTGAGTGATATTCCATTGTGCCTAAGTACCACAACTTCTTTATCCATTTTTCTCTTTCCTGGGATATTTAAGGTGTACCGACGTGGAGGTTCTTGGAAACAGAGCAGCCCTAAACTTTGGGGTGCCTGTGTCTTGTTGATGTTTAGTTTTCCCAATTTATACGCCCATGAGTGGAAGTGCCCTATGCTCTCTAAGTTGTGTTTATTACATGTTTCTGGACACACCGTACACTTCTCCAGAGTGGCTGTTGGCAATTTACATCCCGCCCATCAGCGTAGCAAGGCTCCCATGTCTCCATGGCCTGTCCTGCTTTTCTGGTTTTTACACTTTTTTCAGCATGGCCCTTTGGAACGATGGCAAGCGAGACTTCTTTGTAGCGCTGATTTGCCCTTCCGGCTTGCTTGGTTGGCCAAAAAGGGCGTATGCGTTTTTTCCTGAATATATTCAGGAAAAAACGCATACGCCCTTTTTGGCCAAGGGCATCATTGTCAACGTTTTGCGGCTTTTCACGTGCTTTACAGGCGAGTCGAATCTACCTCCTGAAATCTGTTTCCTGCAATTCTGCCTTGCTTTCAAGTCCTCTTCGTTGCCTTCCATCAATATATTTGTGGATGGGAGTTATCATTTATAACTCTGCAGGTTTGTGAATTGCAGTGCCCCTGAGCTCCATTTGTCAACTCGCTTTTTTGGGAGCCGGCCGCAAAAGCGCAGGATTGCTTCAGGCCCTATTCTGGTTCCGGGGGGCAGGCTGAGCCTGTGGTTCATTCTTCTTCCTGATGGGAAAATGGAGTGACCTGTGCCTGTCCCAACACCTAAGGCTAGTCTCTCGTTGGTTCCCCCTCTTCCCGTTCATGCTCAGGTCAAATTGCAACCTGTACGAAACAGGAGGTTGAAGGTGCTGATTCTCCAAGTAGGGAGATGTTTAGTCAAGCGGCTGGAATGGCGAACCCGAGCACAAGGAGAGGAGAAATGAGGTGCGTTTTAGAAACCTTTCCCGATCACACGGTGTACCATCATCTGGGTTTCCCATGCATGTTTTCGATGTAGGAAGATGCCCTTGAACCTGGAGATTTGGGACCCATGGGGTGGGTACCCCGCGGTATTACTGTAAAGGGTCTGTGTTTGCTCACCCAACCTCACCAATCCTCTCAGCCCCAAGAGTGTCCAGCCTTATGTCTCATCCAGCTGTGGGTCTAGATATGGTCAATCCAGGTGGCATCAGAGCCCCTGAACGGATTTTGTAAGAATTTCTCTCTCTTTCACTGTCTTTGTTTTGTGGGTTCTTTTAAGTAATTTATGTTTAGAATGGGTCTTGGCTGCTTTTCCCTGCTGTGTTTATGCCGCTTTACACCCTCTTGATTCACTTACAGAGAGATATCAATACATAGGTTTTCAGATTCTTACTAGTCAGATATATTGTTGTGCGGTGACTAGGGGGTGTTGAGTCCAGTTCACTGAGCAGGGAGTAGGTCTTGTCTATTACATATTTGGCGTATGGAACGGTCTCTGAGCTAATTACAAACCCTTGTTTTATGCATCACCCCACCTCACCTTTCCCGTTAAGCAGCCATAGTGTGTCTTCTAAAGGTGTGACTCTGTTCTGTTTTGTAATTCAGTTCAAGTGTAGCGATTTTGACATTCCCTCTATAAGCGATATCTTAGGATAAGTGTCTTTTTCTGTGTGACTTATTTCACTTAGAATCATCGTCCCTAAATCCACTCCTCATGCTGCTAACTAGCCTTATGACATTGATTTCATGGCTGAGTGATATTCCATTGTGCCTAAGTACCACAACTTCTTTATCCATTTTTCTCTTTCCTGGGATATTTAAGGTGTACCGACGTGGAGGTTCTTGGAAACAGAGCAGCCCTAAACTTTGGGGTGCCTGTGTCTTGTTGATGTTTAGTTTTCCGAATTTATACGCCCATGAGTGGAAGTGCCCTATGCTCTCTAAGTTGTGTTTATTACATGTTTCAGGACACACCGTACACTTCTCCAGAGTGGCTGTTGGCAATTTACATCCCGCCCACCAGCGTAGCAAGGCTCCCATGTCTCCATGGCCTGTCCTGCTTTTCTGGTTTTTACACTTTTTTCAGCATGGCCCTTTGGACCGATGGCAAGCGAGACTTCTTTGTAGCGCTGATTTGCCCTTCCGGCTTGCTTGGTTGGCCAAAAAGGGCGTATGCGTTTTTTCCTGAATATATTCAGGAAAAAACGCATACGCCCTTTTTGGCCAAGGGCATCATTGTCAACGTTTTGCGGCTTTTCACGTGCTTTACAGGCGAGTCGAATCTACCTCCTGAAATCTGTTTCCTGCAATTCTGCCTTGCTTTCAAGTCCTCTTCGTTGCCTTCTGTCAATATATTTGTGGACGGGAGTTATCATTTATAACTCTGCAGGTTTGTGAATTGCAGTGCCCCTGAGCTCCATTTGTCAACTCGCTTTTTTGGGAGCCGGCCGCAAAAGCGCAGGATTGCTTCAGGCCCTATTCTGGTTCCGGGGGGCAGGCTGAGCCTGTGGTTCATTCTTCTTCCTGATGGGAAAATGGAGTGACCTGTGCCTGTCCCAACACCTAAGGCTAGTCTCTCGTTGGTTCCCCCTCTTCCCGTTCATGCTCAGGTCAAATTGCAACCTGTACGAAACAGGAGGTTGAAGGTGCTGATTCTCCAAGTAGGGAGATGTTTAGTCAAGCGGCTGGAATGGCGAACCCGAGCACAAGGAGAGGAGAAATGAGGTGCGTTTTAGAAACCTTTCCCGATCACACGGTGTACCATCATCTGGGTTTCCCATGCATGTTTTCGATGTAGGAAGATGCCCTTGAACCTGGAGATTTGGGACCCATGGGGTGGGTACCCCGCGGTATTACTGTAAAGGGTCTGTGTTTGCTCACCCAACCTCACCAATCCTCTCAGCCCCAAGAGTGTCCAGCCTTATGTCTCATCCAGCTGTGGGTCTAGATATGGTCAATCCAGGTGGCATCAGAGCCCCTGAACGGATTTTGTAAGAATTTCTCTCTCTTTCACTGTCTTTGTTTTGTGGGTTCTTTTAAGTAATTTATGTTTAGAATGGGTCTTGGCTGCTTTTCCCTGCTGTGTTTATGCCGCTTTACACCCTCTTGATTCACTTACAGAGAGATATCAATACATAGGTTTTCAGATTCTTACTAGTCAGATATATTGTTGTGCGGTGACTAGGGGGTGTTGAGTCCAGTTCACTGAGCAGGGAGTAGGTCTTGTCTATTACATATTTGGCGTATGGAACGGTCTCTGAGCTAATTACAAACCCTTGTTTTATGCATCACCCCACCTCACCTTTCCCGTTAAGCAGCCATAGTGTGTCTTCTAAAGGTGTGACTCTGTTCTGTTTTGTAATTCAGTTCAAGTGTAGCGATTTTGACATTCCCTCTATAAGCGATATCTTAGGATAAGTGTCTTTTTCTGTGTGACTTATTTCACTTAGAATCATCGTCCCTAAATCCACTCCTCATGCTGCTAACTAGCCTTATGACATTGATTTCATGGCTGAGTGATATTCCATTGTGCCTAAGTACCACAACTTCTTTATCCATTTTTCTCTTTCCTGGGATATTTAAGGTGTACCGACGTGGAGGTTCTTGGAAACAGAGCAGCCCTAAACTTTGGGGTGCCTGTGTCTTGTTGATGTTTAGTTTTCCCAATTTATACGCCCATGAGTGGAAGTGCCCTATGCTCTCTAAGTTGTGTTTATTACATGTTTCAGGACACACCGTACACTTCTCCAGAGTGGCTGTTGGCAATTTACATCCCGCCCATCAGCGTAGCAAGGCTCCCATGTCTCCATGGCCTGTCCTGCTTTTCTGGTTTTTACACTTTTTTCAGCATGGCCCTTTGGACCGATGGCAAGCGAGACTTCTTTGTAGCGCTGATTTGCCCTTCCGGCTTGCTTGGTTGGCCAAAAAGGGCGTATGCGTTTTTTCCTGAATATATTCAGGAAAAAACGCATACGCCCTTTTTGGCCAAGGGCATCATTGTCAACGTTTTGCGGCTTTTCACGTGCTTTACAGGCGAGTCGAATCTACCTCCTGAAATCTGTTTCCTGCAATTCTGCCTTGCTTTCAAGTCCTCTTCGTTGCCTTCTGTCAATATATTTGTGGACGGGAGTTATCATTTATAACTCTGCAGGTTTGTGAATTGCAGTGCCCCTGAGCTCCATTTGTCAACTCGCTTTTTTGGGAGCCGGCCGCAAAAGCGCAGGATTGCTTCAGGCCCTATTCTGGTTCCGGGGGGCAGGCTGAGCCTGTGGTTCATTCTTCTTCCTGATGGGAAAATGGAGTGACCTGTGCCTGTCCCAACACCTAAGGCTAGTCTCTCGTTGGTTCCCCCTCTTCCCGTTCATCCTCAGGACAAATTGCAACCTGTACGAAAAAGGAGGTTGAAGGTGCTGATTCTCCAAGTAGGGAGATGTTTAGTCAAGCGGCTGGAATGGCGAACCCGAGCACAAGGAGAGGAGAAATGAGGTGCGTTTTAGAAACCTTTCCCGATCACACGGTGTACCATCATCTGGGTTTCCCATGCATGTTTTCGATGTAGGAAGATGCCCTTGAACCTGGAGATTTGGGACCCATGGGGTGGGTACCCCGCGGTATTACTGTAAAGGGTCTGTGTTTGCTCACCCAACCTCACCAATCCTCTCAGCCCCAAGAGTGTCCAGCCTTATGTCTCATCCAGCTGTGGGTCTAGATATGGTCAATCCAGGTGGCATCAGAGCCCCTGAACGGATTTTGTAAGAATTTCTCTCTCTTTCACTGTCTTTGTTTTGTGGGTTCTTTTAAGTAATTTATGTTTAGAATGGGTCTTGGCTGCTTTTCCCTGCTGTGTTTATGCCGCTTTACACCCTCTTGATTCACTTACAGAGAGATATCAATACATAGGTTTTCAGATTCTTACTAGTCAGATATATTGTTGTGCGGTGACTAGGGGGTGTTGAGTCCAGTTCACTGAGCAGGGAGTAGGTCTTGTCTATTACATATTTGGCGTATGGAACGGTCTCTGAGCTAATTACAAACCCTTGTTTTATGCATCACCCCACCTCACCTTTCCCGTTAAGCAGCCATAGTGTGTCTTCTAAAGGTGTGACTCTGTTCTGTTTTGTAATTCAGTTCAAGTGTAGCGATTTGGACATTCCCTCTATAAGCGATATCTTAGGATAAGTGTCTTTTTCTGTGTGACTTATTTCACTTAGAATCATCGTCCCTAAATCCACTCCTCATGCTGCTAACTAGCCTTATGACATTGATTTCATGGCTGAGTGATATTCCATTGTGCCTAAGTACCACAACTTCTTTATCCATTTTTCTCTTTCCTGGGATATTTAAGGTGTACCGACGTGGAGGTTCTTGGAAACAGAGCAGCCCTAAACTTTGGGGTGCCTGTGTCTTGTTGATGTTTAGTTTTCCCAATTTATACGCCCATGAGTGGAAGTGCCCTATGCTCTCTAAGCTGTGTTTATTACATGTTTCAGGACACACCGTACACTTCTCCAGAGTGGCTGTTGGCAATTTACATCCCGCCCATCAGCGTAGCAAGGCTCCCATGTCTCCATGGCCTGTCCTGCTTTTCTGGTTTTTACACTTTTTTCAGCATGGCCCTTTGGACCGATGGCAAGCGAGACTTCTTTGTAGCGCTGATTTGCCCTTCCGGCTTGCTTGGTTGGCCAAAAAGGGCGTATGCGTTTTTTCCTGAATATATTCAGGAAAAAACGCATACGCCCTTTTTGGCCAAGGGCATCATTGTCAACGTTTTGCGGCTTTTCACGTGCTTTACAGGCGAGTCGAATCTACCTCCTGAAATCTGTTTCCTGCAATTCTGCCTTGCTTTCAAGTCCTCTTCGTTGCCTTCCGTCAATATATTTGTGGACGGGAGTTATCATTTATAACTCTGCAGGTTTGTGAATTGCAGTGCCCCTGAGCTCCATTTGTCAACTCGCTTTTTTGGGAGCCGGCCGCAAAAGCGCAGGATTGCTTCAGGCCCTATTCTGGTTCCGGGGGGCAGGCTGAGCCTGTGGTTCATTCTTCTTCCTGATGGGAAAATGGAGTGACCTGTGCCTGTCCCAACACCTAAGGCTAGTCTCTCGTTGGTTCCCCCTCTTCCCGTTCATCCTCAGGACAAATTGCAACCTGTACGAAACAGGAGGTTGAAGGTGCTGATTCTCCAAGTAGGGAGATGTTTAGTCAAGCGGCTGGAATGGCGAACCCGAGCACAAGGAGAGGAGAAATGAGGTGCGTTTTAGAAACCTTTCCCGATCACACGGTGTACCATCATCTGGGTTTCCCATGCATGTTTTCGATGTAGGAAGATGCCCTTGAACCTGGAGATTTGGGACCCATGGGGTGGGTACCCCGCGGTATTACTGTAAATGGTCTGTGTTTGCTCACCCAACCTCACCAATCCTCTCAGCCCCAAGAGTGTCCAGCCTTATGTCTCATCCAGCTGTGGGTCTAGATATGGTCAATCCAGGTGGCATCAGAGCCCCTGAACGGATTTTGTAAGAATTTCTCTCTCTTTCACTGTCTTTGTTTTGTGGGTTCTTTTAAGTAATTTATGTTTAGAATGGGTCTTGGCTGCTTTTCCCTGCTGTGTTTATGCCGCTTTACACCCTCTTGATTCACTTACAGAGAGATATCAATACATAGGTTTTCAGATTCTTACTAGTCAGATATATTGTTGTGCGGTGACTAGGGGGTGTTGAGTCCAGTTCACTGAGCAGGGAGTAGGTCTTGTCTATTACATATTTGGCTTATGGAACGGTCTCTGAGCTAATTACAAACCCTTGTTTTATGCATCACCCCACCTCACCTTTCCCGTTAAGCCGCCATAGTGTGTCTTCTAAAGGTGTGACTCTGTTCTGTTTTGTAATTCAGTTCAAGTGTAGCGATTTGGACATTCCCTCTATAAGCGATATCTTAGGATAAGTGTCTTTTTCTGTGTGACTTATTTCACTTAGAATCATCGTCCCTAAATCCACTCCTCATGCTGCTAACTAGCCTTATGACATTGATTTCATGGCTGAGTGATATTCCATTGTGCCTAAGTACCACAACTTCTTTATCCATTTTTCTCTTTCCTGGGATATTTAAGGTGTACCGACGTGGAGGTTCTTGGAAACAGAGCAGCCCTAAACTTTGGGGTGCCTGTGTCTTGTTGATGTTTAGTTTTCCCAATTTATACGCCCATGAGTGGAAGTGCCCTATGCTCTCTAAGCTGTGTTTATTACATGTTTCAGGACACACCGTACACTTCTCCAGAGTGGCTGTTGGCAATTTACATCCCGCCCATCAGCGTAGCAAGGCTCCTATGTCTCCATGGCCTGTCCTGCTTTTCTGGGTTTTACACTTTTTTCAGCATGGCCCTTTGGACCGATGGCAAGCGAGACTTCTTTGTAGCGCTGATTTGCCCTTCCGGCTTGCTTGGTTGGCCAAAAAGGGCGTATGCGTTTTTTCCTGAATATATTCAGGAAAAAACGCATACGCCCTTTTTGGCCAAGGGCATCATTGTCAACGTTTTGCGGCTTTTCACGTGCTTTACAGGCGAGTCGAATCTACCTCCTGAAATCTGTTTCCTGCAATTCTGCCTTGCTTTCAAGTCCTCTTCGTTGCCTTCCGTCAATATATTTGTGGACGGGAGTTATCATTTATAACTCTGCAGGTTTGTGAATTGCAGTGCCCCTGAGCTCCATTTGTCAACTCGCTTTTTTGGGAGCCGGCCGCAAAAGCGCAGGATTGCTTCAGGCCCTATTCTGGTTCCGGGGGGCAGGCTGAGCCTGTGGTTCATTCTTCTTCCTGATGGGAAAATGGAGTGACCTGTGCCTGTCCCAACACCTAAGGCTAGTCTCTCGTTGGTTCCCCCTCTTCCCGTTCATGCTCAGGACAAATTGCAACCTGTATGAAACAGGAGTTTGAAGGTGCTGATTCTCCAAGTAGGGAGATGTTTAGTCAAGCGGCTGGAATGGCGAACCCGAGCACAAGGAGAGGAGAAATGAGGTGCGTTTTAGAAACCTTTCCCGATCACACGGTGTACCATCATCTGGGTTTCCCATGCATGTTTTCGATGTAGGAAGATGCCCTTGAACCTGGAGATTTGGGACCCATGGGGTGGGTACCCCGCGGTATTACTTTAAAGGGTCTGCGTTTGCTCACCCAACCTCACCAATCCTCTCAGCCCCAAGAGTGTCCAGCCTTATGTCTCATCCAGCTGTGGGTCTAGATATGGTCAATCCAGGTTGCATCAGAGCCCCTGAACGGATTTTGTAAGAATTTCTCTCTCTTTCACTGTCTTTGTTTTGTGGGTTCTTTTAAGTAATTTATGTTTAGAATGGGTCTTGGCTGCTTTTCCCTGCTGTGTTTATGCCGCTTTACACCCTCTTGATTCACTTACAGAGAGATATCAATACATAGGTTTTCAGATTCTTACTAGTCAGATATATTGTTGTGCGGTGACTAGGGGGTGTTGAGTCCAGTTCACTGAGCAGGGAGTAGGTCTTGTCTATTACATATTTGGCGTATGGAACGGTCTCTGAGCTAATTACAAACCCTTGTTTTATGCATCACCCCACCTCACCTTTCCCGTTAAGCAGCCATAGTGTGTCTTCTAAAGGTGTGACTCTGTTCTGTTTTGTAATTCAGTTCAAGTGTAGCGATTTTGACATTCCCTCTATAAGCGATATCTTAGGATAAGTGTCTTTTTCTGTGTGACTTATTTCACTTAGAATCATCGTCCCTAAATCCACTCCTCATGCTGCTAACTAGCCTTATGACATTGATTTCATGGCTGAGTGATATTCCATTGTGCCTAAGTACCACAACTTCTTTATCCATTTTTCTCTTTCCTGGGATATTTAAGGTGTACCGACGTGGAGGTTCTTGGAAACAGAGCAGCCCTAAACTTTGGGGTGCCTGTGTCTTGTTGATGTTTAGTTTTCCCAATTTATACGCCCATGAGTGGAAGTGCCCTATGCTCTCTAAGCTGTGTTTATTACATGTTTCAGGACACACCGTACACTTCTCCAGAGTGGCTGTTGGCAATTTACATCCCGCCCATCAGCGTAGCAAGGCTCCCATGTCTCCATGGCCTGTCCTGCTTTTCTGGTTTTTACACTTTTTTCAGCATGGCCCTTTGGACCGATGGCAAGCGAGACTTCTTTGTAGCGCTGATTTGCCCTTCCGGCTTGCTTGGTTGGCCAAAAAGGGCGTATGCGTTTTTTCCTGAATATATTCAGGAAAAAACGCATACGCCCTTTTTGGCCAAGGGCATCATTGTCAACGTTTTGAGGCTTTTCACGTGCTTTACAGGTGAGTCGAATCTACCTCCTGAAATCTGTTTCCTGCAATTCTGCCTTGCTTTCAAGTCCTCTTCGTTGCCTTCCGTCAATATATTTGTGGACGGGAGTTATCATTTATAACTCTGCAGGTTTGTGAATTGCAGTGCCCCTGAGCTCCATTTGTCAACTCGCTTTTTTGGGAGCTGGCCGCAAAAGCGCAGGATTGCTTCAGGCCCTATTCTGGTTCCGGGGGGCAGGCTGAGCCTGTGGTTCATTCTTCTTCCTGATGGGAAAATGGAGTGACCTGTGCCTGTCCCAACACCTAAGGCTAGTCTCTCGTTGGTTCCCCCTCTTCCCGTTCATCCTCAGGACAAATTGCAACCTGTACGAAACAGGAGGTTGAAGGTGCTGATTCTCCAAGTAGGGAGATGTTTAGTCAAGCGGCGGGAATGGCGAACCCGAGCACAAGGAGAGGAGAAATGAGGTGCGTTTTAGAAACCTTTCCCGATCACACGGTGTACCATCATCTGGGTTTCCCATGCATGTTTTCGATGTAGGAAGATGCCCTTGAACCTGGAGATTTGGGACCCATGGGGTGGGTACCCCGCGGTATTACTGTAAAGGGTCTGTGTTTGCTCACCCAACCTCACCAATCCTCTCAGCCCCAAGAGTGTCCAGCCTTATGTCTCATCCAGCTGTGGGTCTAGATATGGTCAATCCAGGTGGCATCAGAGCCCCTGAACGGATTTTGTAAGAATTTCTCTCTCTTTCACTATCTTTGTTTTGTGGGTTCTTTTAAGTAATTTATGTTTAGAATGGGTCTTGGCTGCTTTTCCCTGCTGTGTTTATGCCGCTTTACACCCTCTTGATTCACTTACAGAGAGATATCAATACATAGGTTTTCAGATTCTTACTAGTCAGATATATTGTTGTGCGGTGACTAGGGGGTGTTGAGTCCAGTTCACTGAGCAGGGAGTAGGTCTTGTCTATTACATATTTGGCGTATGGAACGGTCTCTGAGCTAATTACAAACCCTTGTTTTATGCATCACCCCACCTCACCTTTCCCGTTAAGCAGCCATAGTGTGTCTTCTAAAGGTGTGACTCTGTTCTGTTTTGTAATTCAGTTCAAGTGTAGCGATTTTGACATTCCCTCTATAAGCGATATCTTAGGATAAGTGTCTTTTTCTGTGTGACTTATTTCACTTAGAATCATCGTCCCTAAATCCACTCCTCATGCTGCTAACTAGCCTTATGACATTGATTTCATGGCTGAGTGATATTCCATTGTGCCTAAGTACCACAACTTCTTTATCCATTTTTCTCTTTCCTGGGATATTTAAGGTGTACCGACGTGGAGGTTCTTGGAAACAGAGCAGCCCTATACTTTGGGGTGCCTGTGTCTTGTTGATGTTTAGTTTTCCCAATTTATACGCCCATGAGTGGAAGTGCCCTATGCTCTCTAAGCTGTGTTTATTACATGTTTCAGGACACACCGTACACTTCTCCAGAGTGGCTGTTGGCAATTTACATCCCGCCCATCAGCGTAGCAAGGCTCCCATGTCTCCATGGCCTGTCCTGCTTTTCTGGTTTTTACACTTTTTTCAGCATGGCTCTTTGGACCGATGGCAAGCGAGACTTCTTTGTAGCGCTGATTTGCCCTTCCGGCTTGCTTGGTTGGCCAAAAAGGGCGTATGCGTTTTTTCCTGAATATATTCAGGAAAAAACGCATACGCCCTTTTTGGCCAAGGGCATCATTGTCAACGTTTTGCGGCTTTTCACGTGCTTTACAGGTGAGTCGAATCTACCTCCTGAAATCTGTTTCCTGCAATTCTGCCTTGCTTTCAAGTCCTCTTCGTTGCCTTCCGTCAATATATTTGTGGACGGGAGTTATCATTTATAACTCTGCAGGTTTGTGAATTGCAGTGCCCCTGAGCTCCATTTGTCAACTCGCTTTTTTGGGAGCCGGCCGCAAAAGCGCAGGATTGCTTCAGGCCCTATTCTGGTTCCGGGGGGCAGGCTGAGCCTGTGGTTCATTCTTCTTCCTGATGGGAAAATGGAGTGACCTGTGCCTGTCCCAACACCTAAGGCTAGTCTCTCGTTGGTTCCCCCTCTTCCCGTTCATGCTCAGGACAAATTGCAACCTGTACGAAACAGGAGTTTGAAGGTGCTGATTCTCCAAGTAGGGAGATGTTTAGTCAAGCGGCTGGAATGGCGAACCCGAGCACAAGGAGAGGAGAAATGAGGTGCGTTTTAGAAACCTTTCCCGATCACACGGTGTACCATCATCTGGGTTTCCCATGCATGTTTTCGATGTAGGAAGATGCCCTTGAACCTGGAGATTTGGGACCCATGGGGTGGGTACCCCGCGGTATTACTTTAAAGGGTCTGCGTTTGCTCACCCAACCTCACCAATCCTCTCAGCCCCAAGAGTGTCCAGCCTTACGTCTCATCCAGCTGTGGGTCTAGATATGGTCAATCCAGGTGGCATCAGAGCCCCTGAACGGATTTTGTAAGAATTTCTCTCTCTTTCACTGTCTTTGTTTTGTGGGTTCTTTTAAGTAATTTATGTTTAGAATGGGTCTTGGCTGCTTTTCCCTGCTGTGTTTATGCCGCTTTACACCCTCTTGATTCACTTACAGAGAGATATCAATACATAGGTTTTCAGATTCTTACTAGTCAGATATATTGTTGTGCGGTGACTAGAGGGTGTTGAGTCCAGTTCACTGAGCAGGGAGTAGGTCTTGTCTATTACATATTTGGCTTATGGAACGGTCTCTGAGCTAATTACAAACCCTTGTTTTATGCATCACCCCACCTCACCTTTCCCGTTAAGCAGCCATAGTGTGTCTTCTAAAGGTGTGGCTGTGTTCTGTTTTGTAATTCAGTTCAAGTGTAGCGATTTGGACATTCCCTCTATAAGCGATATCTTAGGATAAGTGTCTTTTTCTGTGTGACTTATTTCACTTAGAATCATCGTCCCTAAATCCACTCCTCATGCTGCTAACTAGCCTTATGACATTGATTTCATGGCTGAGTGATATTCCATTGTGCCTAAGTACCACAACTTCTTTATCCATTTTTCTCTTTCCTGGGATATTTAAGGTGTACCGACGTGGAGGTTCTTGGAAACAGAGCAGCCCTAAACTTTGGGGTGCCTGTGTCTAGTTGATGTTTAGTTTTCCCAATTTATACGCCCATGAGTGGAAGTGCCCTATGCTCTCTAAGTTGTGTTTATTACATGTTTCAGGACACACCGTACACTTCTCCAGAGTGGCTGTTGGCAATTTACATCCCGCCCATCAGCGTAGCAAGGCTCCCATGTCTCCATGGCCTGTCCTGCTTTTCTGGGTTTTACACTTTTTTCAGCATGGCCCTTTGGACCGATGGTAAGCGAGACTTCTTTGTAGCGCTGATTTGCCCTTCCGGCTTGCTTGGTTGGCCAAAAAGGGCGTATGCGTTTTTTCCTGAATATATTCAGGAAAAAACGCATACGCCCTTTTTGGCCAAGGGCATCATTGTCAACGTTTTGCGGCTTTTCACGTGCTTTACAGGCGAGTCGAATCTACCTCCTGAAATCTGTTTCCTGCAATTCTGCCTTGCTTTCAAGTCCTCTTCGTTGCCTTCCGTCAATACATTTGTGGACGGGAGTTATCATTTATAACTCTGCAGGTTTGTGAATTGCAGTGCCCCTGAGCTCCATTTGTCAACTCGCTTTTTTGGGAGCCGGCCGCAAAAGCGCAGGATTGCTTCAGGCCCTATTCTGGTTCCGGGGGGCAGGCTGAGCCTGTGGTTCATTCTTCTTCCTGATGGGAAAATGGAGTGACCTGTGCCTGTCCCAACACCTAAGGCTAGTCTCTCGTTGGTTCCCCCTCTTCCCGTTCATGCTCAGGACAAATTGCAACCTGTACGAAACAGGAGGTTGAAGGTGCTGATTCTCCAAGTAGGGAGATGTTTAGTCAAGCGGCTGGAATGGCGAACCCGAGCACAAGGAGAGGAGAAATGAGGTGCGTTTTAGAAACCTTTCCCGATCACACGGTGTACCATCATCTGGGTTTCCCATGCATGTTTTCGATGTAGGAAGATGCCCTTGAACCTGGAGATTTGGGACCCATGGGGTGGGTACCCCGCGGTATTACTTTAAAGGGTCTGCATTTGCTCACCCAACCTCACCAATCCTCTCAGCCCCAAGAGTGTCCAGCCTTATGTCTCATCCAGCTGTGGGTCTAGATATGGTCAATCCAGGTTGCATCAGAGCCCCTGAACGGATTTTGTAAGAATTTCTCTCTCTTTCACTGTCTTTGTTTTGTGGGTTCTTTTAAGTAATTTATGTTTAGAATGGGTCTTGGCTGCTTTTCCCTGCTGTGTTTATGCCGCTTTACACCCTCTTGATTCACTTACAGAGAGATATCAATACATAGGTTTTCAGATTCTTACTAGTCAGATATATTGTTGTGCGGTGACTAGAGGGTGTTGAGTCCAGTTCACTGAGCAGGGAGTAGGTCTTGTGTATTACATATTTGGCTTATGGAACGGTCTCTGAGCTAATTACAAACCCTTGTTTTATGCATCACCCCACCTCACCTTTCCCGTTAAGCAGCCATAGTGTGTCTTCTAAAGGTGTGACTCTGTTCTGTTTTGTAATTCAGTTCAAGTGTAGCGATTTTGACATTCCCTCTATAAGCGATATCTTAGGATAAGTGTCTTTTTCTGTGTGACTTATTTCACTTAGAATCATCGTCCCTAAATCCACTCCTCATGCTGCTAACTAGCCTTATGACATTGATTTCATGGCTGAGTGATATTCCATTGTGCCTAAGTACCACAACTTCTTTATCCATTTTTCTCTTTCCTGGGATATTTAAGGTGTACCGACGTGGAGGTTCTTGGAAACAGAGCAGCCCTAAACTTTGGGGTGCCTGTGTCTTGTTGATGTTTAGTTTTCCCAATTTATACGCCCATGAGTGGAAGTGCCCTATGCTCTCTAAGTTGTGTTTATTACATGTTTCAGGACACACCGTACACTTCTCCAGAGTGGCTGTTGGCAATTTACATCCCGCCCATCAGCGTAGCAAGGCTCCCATGTCTCCATGGCCTGTCCTGCTTTTCTGGGTTTTACACTTTTTTCAGCATGGCCCTTTGGACCGATGGCAAGCGAGACTTCTTTGTAGCGCTGATTTGCCCTTTCGGCTTCCTTGGTTAGCCAAAAAGGGCGTATGCGTTTTTTCCTGAATATATTCAGGAAAAAACGCATACGCCCTTTTTGGCCAAGGGCATCATTGTCAACGTTTTGCGGCTTTTCACGTGCTTTACAGGCGAGTCGAATCTACCTCCTGAAATCTGTTTCCTGCAATTCTGCCTTGCTTTCAAGTCCTCTTCGTTGCCTTCCGTCAATATATTTGTGGACGGGAGTTATCATTTATAACTCTGCAGGTTTGTGAATTGCAGTGCCCCTGAGCTCCATTTGTCAACTCGCTTTTTTGGGAGCCGGCCGCAAAAGCGCAGGATTGCTTCAGGCCCTATTCTGGTTCCGGGGGGCAGGCTGAGCCTGTGGTTCATTCTTCTTCCTGATGGGAAAATGGAGTGACCTGTGCCTGTCCCAACACCTAAGGCTAGTCTCTCGTTGGTTCCCCCTCTTCCCGTTCATGCTCAGGACAAATTGCAACCTGTACGAAACAGGAGGTTGAAGGTGCTGATTCTCCAAGTAGGGAGATGTTTAGTCAAGCGGCTGGAATGGCGAACCCGAGCACAAGGAGAGGAGAAATGAGGTGCGTTTTAGAAACCTTTCCCGATCACACGGTGTACCATCATCTGGGTTTCCCATGCATGTTTTCGATGTAGGAAGATGCCCTTGAACCTGGAGATTTGGGACCCATGGGGTGGGTACCCAGCGGTATTACTTTAAAGGGTCTGCGTTTGCTCACCCAACCTCACCAATCCTCTCAGCCCCAAGAGTGTCCAGCCTTATGTCTCATCCAGCTGTGGGTCTAGATATGGTCAATCCAGGTGGCATCAGAGCCCCTGAACGGATTTTGTAAGAATTTCTCTCTCTTTCACTGTCTTTGTTTTGTGGGTTCTTTTAAGTAATTTATGTTTAGAATGGGTCTTGGCTGCTTTTCCCTGCTGTGTTTATGCCGCTTTACACCCTCTTGATTCACTTACAGAGAGATATCAATACATAGGTTTTCAGATTCTTACTAGTCAGATATATTGTTGTGCGGTGACTAGAGGGTGTTGAGTCCAGTTCACTGAGCAGGGAGTAGGTCTTGTGTATTACATATTTGGCTTATGGAACGGTCTCTGAGCTAATTACAAACCCTTGTTTTATGCATCACCCCACCTCACCTTTCCCGTTAAGCAGCCATAGTGTGTCTTCTAAAGGTGTGACTCTGTTCTGTTTTGTAATTCAGTTCAAGTGTAGCGATTTTGACATTCCCTCTATAAGCGATATCTTAGGATAAGTGTCTTTTTCTGTGTGACTTATTTCACTTAGAATCATCGTCCCTAAATCCACTCCTCATGCTGCTAACTAGCCTTATGACATTGATTTCATGGCTGAGTGATATTCCATTGTGCCTAAGTACCACAACTTCTTTATCCATTTTTCTCTTTCCTGGGATATTTAAGGTGTACCGACGTGGAGGTTCTTGGAAACAGAGCAGCCCTAAACTTTGGGGTGCCTGTGTCTTGTTGATGTTTAGTTTTCCCAATTTATACGCCCATGAGTGGAAGTGCCCTATGCTCTCTAAGCTGTGTTTATTACATGTTTCAGGACACACCGTACACTTCTCCAGAGTGGCTGTTGGCAATTTACATCCCGCCCATCAGCGTAGCAAGGCTCCCATGTCTCCATGGCCTGTCCTGCTTTTCTGGTTTTTACACTTTTTTCAGCATGGCCCTTTGGACCGATGGCAAGCGAGACTTCTTTGTAGCGCTGATTTGCCCTTCCGGCTTGCTTGGTTGGCCAAAAAGGGCGTATGCGTTTTTTCCTGAATATATTCAGGAAAAAACGCATACGCCCTTTTTGGCCAAGGGCATCATTGTCAACGTTTTGCGGCTTTTCACGTGCTTTACAGGCGAGTCGAATCTACCTCCTGAAATCTGTTTCCTGCAATTCTGCCTTGCTTTCAAGTCCTCTTCGTTGCCTTCCGTCAATATATTTGTGGACGGGAGTTATCATTTATAACTCTGCAGGTTTGTGAATTGCAGTGCCCCTGAGCTCCATTTGTCAACTCGCTTTTTTGGGAGCCGGCCGCAAAAGCGCAGGATTGCTTCAGGCCCTATTCTGGTTCCGGGGGGCAGGCTGAGCCTGTGGTTCATTCTTCTTCCTGATGGGAAAATGGAGTGACCTGTGCCTGTCCCAACACCTAAGGCTAGTCTCTCGTTGGTTCCCCCTCTTCCCGTTCATGCTCAGGACAAATTGCAACCTGTACGAAACAGGAGGTTGAAGGTGCTGATTCTCCAAGTAGGGAGATGTTTACTCAAGCGGCTGGAATGGCGAACCCGAGGACAAGGAGAGGAGAAATGAGGTGCGTTTTAGAAACCTTTCCCGATCACACGGTGTACCATCATCTGGGTTTCCCATGCATGTTTTCGATGTAGGAAGATGCCCTTGAACCTGGAGATTTGGGACCCATGGGGTGGGTACCCCGCGGTATTACTTTAAAGGGTCTGCGTTTGCTCACCCAACCTCACCAATCCTCTCAGCCCCAAGAGTGTCCAGCCTTATGTCTCATCCAGCTGTGGGTCTAGATATGGTCAATCCAGGTGGCATCAGAGCCCCTGAACGGATTTTGTAAGAATTTCTCTCTCTTTCACTGTCTTTGTTTTGTGGGTTCTTTTAAGTAATTTATGTTTAGAATGGGTCTTGGCTGCTTTTCCCTGCTGTGTTTATGCCGCTTTACACCCTCTTGATTCACTTACAGAGAGATATCAATACATAGGTTTTCAGATTCTTACTAGTCAGATATATTGTTGTGCGGTGACTAGGGGGTGTTGAGTCCAGTTCACTGAGCAGGGAGTAGGTCTTGTGTATTACATATTTGGCTTATGGAACGGTCTCTGAGCTAATTACAAACCCTTGTTTTATGCATCACCCCACCTCACCTTTCCCGTTAAGCAGCCATAGTGTGTCTTCTAAAGGTGTGCCTGTGTTCTGTTTTGTAATTCAGTTCAAGTGTAGCGATTTTGACATTCCCTCTATAAGCGATATCTTAGGATAAGTGTCTTTTTCTGTGTGACTTATTTCACTTAGAATCATCGTCCCTAAATCCACTCCTCATGCTGCTAACTAGCCTTATGACATTGATTTCATGGCTGAGTGATATTCCATTGTGCCTAAGTACCACAACTTCTTTATCCATTTTTCTCTTTCCTGGGATATTTAAGGTGTACTGACGTGGAGGTTCTTGGAAACAGAGCAGCCCTAAACTTTGGGGTGCCTGTGTCTTGTTGATGTTTAGTTTTCCCAATTTATACGCCCATGAGTGGAAGTGCCCTATGCTCTCTAAGTTGTGTTTATTACATGTTTCAGGACACACCGTACACTTCTCCAGAGTGGCTGTTGGCAATTTACATCCCGCCCATCAGCGTAGCAAGGCTCCCATGTCTCCATGGCCTGTCCTGCTTTTCTGGGTTTTACACTTTTTTCAGCATGGCCCTTTGGACCGATGGCAAGCGAGACTTCTTTGTAGCGCTGATTTGCCCTTCCGGCTTGCTTGGTTGGCCAAAAAGGGCGTATGCGTTTTTTCCTGAATATATTCAGGAAAAAACGCATACGCCCTTTTTGGCCAAGGGCATCATTGTCAACGTTTTGCGGCTTTTCACGTGCTTTACAGGCGAGTCGAATCTACCTCCTGAAATCTGTTTCCTGCAATTCTGCCTTGCTTTCAAGTCCTCTTCGTTGCCTTCCGTCAATACATTTGTGGACGGGAGTTATCATTTATAACTCTGCAGGTTTGTGAATTGCAGTGCCCCTGAGCTCCATTTGTCAACTCGCTTTTTTGGGAGCCGGCCGCAAAAGCGCAGGATTGCTTCAGGCCCTATTCTGGTTCCGGGGGGCAGGCTGAGCCTGTGGTTCATTCTTCTTCCTGATGGGAAAATGGAGTGACCTGTGCCTGTCCCAACACCTAAGGCTAGTCTCTCGTTGGTTCCCCCTCTTCCCGTTCATGCTCAGGACAAATTGCAACCTGTACGAAACAGGAGGTTGAAGGTGCTGATTCTCCAAGTAGGGAGATGTTTAGTCAAGCGGCTGGAATGGCGAACCCGAGCACAAGGAGAGGAGAAATGAGGTGCGTTTTAGAAACCTTTCCCGATCACACGGTGTACCATCATCTGGGTTTCCCATGCATGTTTTCGATGTAGGAAGATGCCCTTGAACCTGGAGATTTGGGACCCATGGGGTGGGTACCCCGCGGTATTACTTTAAAGGGTCTGCGTTTGCTCACCCAACCTCACCAATCCTCTCAGCCCCAAGAGTGTCCAGCCTTATGTCTCATCCAGCTGTGGGTCTAGATATGGTCAATCCAGGTGGCATCAGAGCCCCTGAACGGATTTTGTAAGAATTTCTCTCTCTTTCACTGTCTTTGTTTTGTGGCTTCTTTTAAGTAATTTATGTTTAGAATGGGTCTTGGCTGCTTTTCCCTGCTGTGTTGATGCCGCTTTACACCCTCTTGATTCACTTACAGAGAGATATCAATACATAGGTTTTCAGATTCTTACTAGTCAGATATATTGTTGTGCGGTGACTAGGGGGTGTTGAGTCCAGTTCACTGAGCAGGGAGTAGGTCTTGTCTATTACATATTTGGCTTATGGAACGGTCTCTGAGCTAATTACAAACCCTTGTTTTATGCATCACCCCACCTCACCTTTCCCGTTAAGCAGCCATAGTGTGTCTTCTAAAGGTGTGGCTGTGTTCTGTTTTGTAATTCAGTTCAAGTGTAGCGATTTTGACATTCCCTCTATAAGCGATATCTTAGGATAAGTGTCTTTTTCTGTGTGACTTATTTCACTTAGAATCATCGTCCCTAAATCCACTCCTCATGCTGCTAACTAGCCTTATGACATTGATTTCATGGCTGAGTGATATTCCATTGTGCCTAAGTACCACAACTTCTTTATCCATTTTTCTCTTTCCTGGGATATTTAAGGTGTACCGACGTGGAGGTTCTTGGAAACAGAGCAGCCCTAAACTTTGGGGTGCCTGTGTCTTGTTGATGTTTAGTTTTCCCAATTTATACGCCCATGAGTGGAAGTGCCCTATGCTCTCTAAGTTGTGTTTATTACATGTTTCAGGACACACCGTACACTTCTCCAGAGTGGCTGTTGGCAATTTACATCCCGCCCATCAGCGTAGCAAGGCTCCCATGTCTCCATGGCCTGTCCTGCTTTTCTGGGTTTTACACTTTTTTCAGCATGGCCCTTTGGACCGATGGCAAGCGAGACTTCTTTGTAGCGCTGATTTGCCCTTCCGGCTTGCTTGGTTAGCCAAAAAGGGCGTATGCGTTTTTTCCTGAATATATTCAGGAAAAAACGCATACGCCCTTTTTGGCCAAGGGCATCATTGTCAACGTTTTGCGGCTTTTCACGTGCTTTACAGGCGAGTCGAATCTACCTCCTGAAATCTGTTTCCTGCAATTCTGCCTTGCTTTCAAGTCCTCTTCGTTGCCTTCCGTCAATATATTTGTGGACGGGAGTTATCATTTATAACTCTGCAGGTTTGTGAATTGCAGTGCCCCTGAGCTCCATTTGTCAACTCGCTTTTTTGGGAGCCGGCCGCAAAAGCGCAGGATTGCTTCAGGCCCTATTCTGGTTCCGGGGGGCAGGCTGAGCCTGTGGTTCATTCTTCTTCCTGATGGGAAAATGGAGTGACCTGTGCCTGTCCCAACACCTAAGGCTAGTCTCTCGTTGGTTCCCCCTCTTCCCGTTCATGCTCAGGACAAATTGCAACCTGTACGAAACAGGAGGTTGAAGGTGCTGATTCTCCAAGTAGGGAGATGTTTAGTCAAGCGGCTGGAATGGCGAACCCGAGCACAAGGAGAGGAGAAATGAGGTGCGTTTTAGAAACCTTTCCCGATCACACGGTGTACCATCATCTGGGTTTCCCATGCATGTTTTCGATGTAGGAAGATGCCCTTGAACCTGGAGATTTGGGACCCATGGGGTGGGTACCCCGCGGTATTACTTTAAAGGGTCTGCGTTTGCTCACCCAACCTCACCAATCCTCTCAGCCCCAAGAGTGTCCAGCCTTATGTCTCATCCAGCTGTGGGTCTAGATATGGTCAATCCAGGTGGCATCAGAGCCCCTGAACGGATTTTGTAAGAATTTCTCTCTCTTTCACTGTCTTTGTTTTGTGGGTTCTTTTAAGTAATTTATGTTTAGAATGGGTCTTGGCTGCTTTTCCCTGCTGTGTTTATGCCGCTTTACACCCTCTTGATTCACTTACAGAGAGATATCAATACATAGGTTTTCAGATTCTTACTAGTCAGATATATTGTTGTGCGGTGACTAGGGGGTGTTGAGTCCAGTTCACTGAGCAGGGAGTAGGTCTTGTCTATTACATATTTGGCGTATGGAACGGTCTCTGAGCTAATTACAAACCCTTGTTTTATGCATCACCCCACCTCACCTTTCCCGTTAAGCCGCCATAGTGCGTCTTCTAAAGGTGTGACTCTGTTCTGTTTTGTAATTCAGTTCAAGTGTAGCGATTTGGACATTCCCTCTATAAGCGATATCTTAGGATAAGTGTCTTTTTCTGTGTGACTTATTTCACTTAGAATCATCGTCCCTAAATCCACTCCTCATGCTGCTAACTAGCCTTATGACATTGATTTCATGGCTGAGTGATATTCCATTGTGCCTAAGTACCACAACTTCTTTATCCATTTTTCTCTTTCCTGGGATATTTAATGTGTACCGAAGTGGAGGTTTATGGAAACAGAGCAGCCCTAAACTTTGTGGTGCCTGTGTCTTGTTGATTTTTAGTTTTCCCAATTTATACTCCCATGAGTGGAAGTGCCCTATGCTGTCTAAGCTGTATTTATTACATGTTTCAGGACACACCTTACACTTCTCCAGAGTGGCTGTTGGCAATTTACGTCCCGCACATCAGCGTAGCAAGGCTCCCATGTCTCTATGGCCTGTCCTGCTTTTCTGGTTTTTACACTTTTTTCAGCATGGCCCTTTTGACCGATGGCAAGCGAGACTTCTTTGTAGCGCTGATTTGCCCTTCCGGCTTGCTTGGTTAGCCAAAAAGGGCGTATGCGTTTTTTCCTGAATATATTCAGGAAAAAACGCATACGCCCTTGTTGGCCAAGGGCATCATTGTCAACGTTTTGCGGCTTTTCACGTGCTTTACAGGCGAGTCGAACCTACCTCCTGAAATCTGTTTCCTGCAATTCTGCCTTGCTTTCAAGTCCTCTTCGTTGCCTTCCGTCAATATATTTGTGGACGGGAGTTATCATTTATAACTCTGCAGGTTTGTGAATTGCAGTGCCCCTGAGCTCCATTTGTCAACTCGCTTTTTTGGGAGCCGGCCGCAAAAGCGCAGGATTGCTTCAGGCTCTATTCTGGTTCCGGGGGGCAGGCTGAGCCTGTGGTTCATTCTTCTTCCTGATGGGAAAATGGAGTGAGCTGTGCCTGTCCCAACACCTAAGGCTAGTCTCTCGTTGGTTCCCCCTCTTCCCGTTCATCCTCAGGACAAATTGCAACCTGTACGAAACAGGAGGTTGAAGGTGCTGATTCTCCAAGTAGGGAGATGTTTAGTCAAGCGGCTGGAATGGCGAACCCGAGCACAAGGAGAGGAGAAATGAGGTGCGTTTTAGAAACCTTTCCCGATCACACGGTGTACCATCATCTGGGTTTCCCATGCATGTTTTCGATGTAGGAAGATGCCCTTGAACCTGGAGATTTGGGACCCATGGGGTGGGTACCCCGCGGTATTACTTTAAAGGGTCTGCGTTTGCTCACCCAACCTCACCAATCCTCTCAGCCCCAAGAGTGTCCAGCCTTATGTCTCGTCCAGCTGTGGGTCTAGATATGGTCAATCCAGGTGGCATCAGAGCCCCTGAACGGATTTTGTAAGAATTTCTCTCTCTTTCACTGTCTTTGTTTTGTGGGTTCTTTTAAGTAATTTATGTTTAGAATGGGTCTTGGCTGCTTTTCCCTGCTGTGTTTATGCCGCTTTACACCCTCTTGATTCACTTACAGAGAGATATCAATACATAGGTTTTCAGATTCTTACTAGTCAGATATATTGTTGTGCGGTGACTAGGGGGTGTTGAGTCCAGTTCACTGAGCAGGGAGTAGGTCTTGTCTATTACATATTTGGCTTATGGAACGGTCTCTGAGCTAATTACAAACCCTTGTTTTATGCATCACCCCACCTCACCTTTCCCGTTAAGCAGACATAGTGTGCTTTTTAAGGTGTGACTCTGTTCTGTTTTGTAATTCAGTTCAAGTGTAGCGATTTTGACATTCCCTCTATAAGCGATATCTTAGGATAAGTGTCTTTTTCTGTGTGACTTATTTCACTTAGAATCATCGTCCCTAAATCCACTCCTCATGCTGCTAACTAGCCTTATGACATTGATTTCATGGCTGAGTGATATTCCATTGTGCCTAAGTACCACAACTTCTTTATCCATTTTTCTCTTTCCTGGGATATTTAAGGTGTACCGACGTGGAGGTTCTTGGAAACAGAGCAGCCCTAAACTTTGGGGTGCCTGTGTCTTGTTGATGTTTAGTTTTCCCAATTTATACGCCCATGAGTGGAAGTGCCCTATGCTCTCTAAGCTGTGTTTATTACATGTTTCAGGACACACCGTACACTTCTCCAGAGTGGCTGTTGGCAATTTACATCCCGCCCATCAGCGTAGCAAGGCTCCCATGTCTCCATGGCCTGTCCTGCTTTTCTGGTTTTTACACTTTTTTCAGCATGGCCCTTTGGACCGATGGCAAGCGAGACTTCTTTGTAGCGCTGATTTGCCCTTCCGGCTTGCTTGGTTGGCCAAAAAGGGCGTATGCGTTTTTTCCTGAATATATTCAGGAAAAAACGCATACGCCCTTTTTGGCCAAGGGCATCATTGTCAACGTTTTGCGGCTTTTCACGTGCTTTACAGGCGAGTCGAATCTACCTCCTGAAATCTGTTTCCTGCAATTCTGCCTTGCTTTCAAGTCCTCTTCGTTGCCTTCCGTCAATATATTTGTGGACGGGAGTTATCATTTATAACTCTGCAGGTTTGTGAATTGCAGTGCCCCTGAGCTCCATTTGTCAACTCGCTTTTTTGGGAGCCGGCCGCAAAAGCGCAGGATTGCTTCAGGCCCTATTCTGGTTCCGGGGGGCAGGCTGAGCCTGTGGTTCATTCTTCTTCCTGATGGGAAAATGGAGTGACCTGTGCCTGTCCCAACACCTAAGGCTAGTCTCTCGTTGGTTCCCCCTCTTCCCGTTCATGCTCAGGACAAATTGCAACCTGTACGAAACAGGAGGTTGAAGGTGCTGATTCTCCAAGTAGGGAGATGTTTAGTCAAGCGGCTGGAATGGCGAACCCGAGCACAAGGAGAGGAGAAATGAGGTGCGTTTTAGAAACCTTTCCCGATCACACGGTGTACCATCATCTGGGTTTCCCATGCATGTTTTCGATGTAGGAAGATGCCCTTGAACCTGGAGATTTGGGACCCATGGGGTGGGTACCCCGCGGTATTACTTTAAAGGGTCTGCGTTTGCTCACCCAACCTCACCAATCCTCTCAGCCCCAAGAGTGTCCAGCCTTATGTCTCATCCAGCTGTGGGTCTAGATATGGTCAATCCAGGTGGCATCAGAGCCCCTGAACGGATTTTGTAAGAATTTCTCTCTCTTTCACTGTCTTTGTTTTGTGGGTTCTTTTAAGTAATTTATGTTTAGAATGGGTCTTGGCTGCTTTTCCCTGCTGTGTTTATGCCGCTTTACACCCTCTTGATTCACTTACAGAGAGATATCAATACATAGGTTTTCAGATTCTTACTAGTCAGATATATTGTTGTGCGGTGACTAGGGGGTGTTGAGTCCAGTTCACTGAGCAGGGAGTAGGTCTTGTCTATTACATATTTGGCTTATGGAACGGTCTCTGAGCTAATTACAAACCCTTGTTTTATGCATCACCCCACCTCACCTTTCCCGTTAAGCAGACATAGTGTGCTTTTTAAGGTGTGACTCTGTTCTGTTTTGTAATTCAGTTCAAGTGTAGCGATTTTGACATTCTCTCTATAAGCGATATCTTAGGATAAGTGTCTTTTTCTGTGTGACTTATTTCACTTAGAATCATCGTCCCTAAATCCACTCCTCATGCTGCTAACTAGCCTTATGACATTGATTTCATGGCTGAGTGATATTCCATTGTGCCTAAGTACCACAACTTCTTTATCCATTTTTCTCTTGCCTGGGATATTTAAGTTGTATCGAAGTGGAGGTTCATGGAAACAGAGCAGCCCTAAACTTTGGGGTGCCTATGTCTTGTTGATGTTTAGTTTTCCCAATTTATACGCCCATGAGTGGAAGTGCCCTATGCTCTTTAGTTGTGTTTATTACATGTTTCAGGACACACCGTACACTTCTCCAGAGTGGCTGTTGGCAATTTACGTCCCGCCCATCAGCGTAGCAAGGCTCCCATGTCTCCATGGCCTGTCCTGCTTTTCTGGTTTTTACACTTTTTTCAGCATGGCCCTTTGGACCGATGGCAAGCGAGACTTCTTTGTAGCGCTGATTTGCCCTTCCGGCTTGCTTGGTTAGCCAAAAAGGGCGTATGCGTTTTTTCCTGAATATATTCAGGAAAAAACGCATACGCCCTTTTTGGCCAAGGGCATCATTGTCAACGTTTTGCGGCTTTTCACGTGCTTTACAGGCGAGTCGAATCTACCTCCTGAAATCTGTTTCCTGCAATTCTGCCTTGCTTTCAAGTCCTCTTCGTTGCCTTCCGTCAATATATTTGTGGACGGGAGTTATCATTTATAACTCTGCAGGTTTGTGAATTGCAGTGCCCCTGAGCTCCATTTGTCAACTCGCTTTTTTGGGAGCCGGCCGCAAAAGCGCAGGATTGCTTCAGGCCCTATTCTGGTTCCGGGGGGCAGGCTGAGCCTGTGGTTCATTCTTCTTCCTGATGGGAAAATGCAGTGACCTGTGCCTGTCCCAACACCTAAGGCTAGTCTCTCGTTGGTTCCCCCTCTTCCCGTTCATGCTCAGGTCAAATTGCAACCTGTACGAAACAGGAGGTTGAAGGTGCTGATTCTCCAAGTAGGGAGATGTTTAGTCAAGCGGCTGGAATGGCGAACCCGAGCACAAGGAGAGGAGAAATGAGGTGCGTTTTAGAAACCTTTCCCGATCACACGGTGTACCATCATCTGGGTTTCCCATGCATGTTTTCGATGTAGGAAGATGCCCTTGAACCTGGAGATTTGGGACCCATGGGGTGGGTACCCCGCGGTATTACTTTAAAGGGTCTGCGTTTGCTCACCCAACCTCACCAATCCTCTCAGCCCCAAGAGTGTCCAGCCTTATGTCTCTTCCAGCTGTGGGTCTAGATATGGTCAATCCAGGTTGCATCAGAGCCCCTGAACGGATTTTGTAAGAATTTCTCTCTCTTTCACTGTCTTTGTTTTGTGGGTTCTTTTAAGTAATTTATGTTTAGAATGGGTCTTGGCTGCTTTTCCCTGCTGTGTTTATGCCGCTTTACACCCTCTTGATTCACTTACAGAGAGATATCAATACATAGGTTTTCAGATTCTTACTAGTCAGATATATTGTTGTGCGGTGACTAGGGGGTGTTGAGTCCAGTTCACTGAGCAGGGAGTAGGTCTTGTCTATTACATATTTGGCTTATTGAACGGTCTCTGAGCTAATTAGAAACCCTTGTTTTATGCATCACCCCACCTCACCTTTCCCGTTAAGCCGCCATAGTGTGTCTTCTAAAGGTGTGACTCTGTTCTGTTTTGTAATTCAGTTCAAGTGTAGCGATTTGGACATTCCCTCTATAAGCGATATCTTACGATAAGTGTCTTTTTCTGTGTGACTTATTTCACTTAGAATCATCGTCCCTAAATCCACTCCTCATGCTGCTAACTAGCCTTATGACATTGATTTCATGGCTGAGTGATATTCCATTGTGCCTAAGTACCACAACTTCTTTATCCATTTTTCTCTTTCCTGGGATATTTAAGGTGTACCGACGTGGAGGTTCTTGGAAACAGAGCAGCCCTAAACTTTGGGGTGCCTGTGTCTTGTTGATGTTTAGTTTTCCCAATTTATACGCCCATGAGTGGAAGTGCCCTATGCTCTCTAAGGTGTGTTTATTACATGTTTCAGGACACACCGTACACTTCTCCAGAGTGGCTGTTGGCAATTTACATCCCGCCCATCAGCGTAGCAAGGCTCCCATGTCTCCATGGCCTGTCCTGCTTTTCTGGTTTTTACACTTTTTTCAGCATGGCCGTTTGGACCGATGGCAAGCGAAACTTCTTTGTAGCGCTGATTTGCACTTCCAGCTTGCTTGGTTGGCCAAAAAGGGCGTATGCGTTTTTTCCTGAATATATTCAGGAAAAAACGCATACGCCCTTTTTGGCCAAGGGCATCATTGTCAACGTTTTGCGGCTTTTCACGTGCTTTACAGGCGAGTCGAATCTACCTCCTGAAATCTGTTTCCTGCAATTCTGCCTTGCTTTCAAGTCCTCTTCGTTGCCTTCCGTCAATATATTTGTGGACGGGAGTTATCATTTATAACTCTGCAGGTTTGTGAATTGCAGTGCCCCTGAGCTCCATTTGTCAACTCGCTTTTTTGGGAGCCGGCCGCAAAAGCGCAGGATTGCTTCAGGCCCTATTCTGGTTCCGGGGGGCAGGCTGAGCCTGTGGTTCATTCTTCTTCCTGATGGGAAAATGGAGTGACCTGTGCCTGTCCCAACACCTAAGGCTAGTCTCTCGTTGGTTCCCTCTCTTCCCGTTCATCCTCAGGGCAAATTGCAACCTGTACGAAACAGGAGGTTGAAGGTGCTGATTCTCCAAGTAGGGAGATGTTTAGTCAAGTGGCTGGAATGGCGAACCCGAGCACAAGGAGAGGAGAAATGAGGTGCGTTTTAGAAACCTTTCCTGATCACAGGGTGTACCATCATCTGGGTTTCCCATGCATGTTTTCGATGTAGGAAAATGCCCTTGAACCTGGAGATTTGGGACCCATGGGGTGGGTACCCCATGGTATTACTTTAAAGGGTCTGCGTTTGCTCACCCAACCTCACCAATCCTCTCAGCCCCAAGAGTGTCCAGCCTTATGTCTCTTCCAGCTGTGGGTCTAGATATGGTCAATCCAGGTTGCATCAGAGCCCCTGAACGAATTTTGTAAGAATTTCTCTCTCTTTCACTGTCTTTGTTTTGTGGGTTCTTTTAAGTAATTTATGTTTAGAATGGGTCTTGGCTGCTTTTCCCTGCTGTGTTTATGCCGCTTTACACCCTCTTGATTCACTTACAGAGAGATATCAATACATAGGTTTTCAGATTCTTACTAGTCAGATATATTGTTGTGCGGTGACTAGGGGGTGTTGAGTCCAGTTCACTGAGCAGGGAGTAGGTCTTGTCTATTACATATTTGGCTTATTGAACGGTCTCTGAGCTAATTAGAAACCCTTGTTTTATGCATCACCCCACCTCACCTTTCCCGTTAAGCCGCCATACTGTGTCTTCTAAAGGTGTGACTCTGTGCTGTTTTGTAATTCAGTTCAAGTGTAGCGAGTTTGACATACCCTCTATAAGCGATATCTTAGGATAAGTGTCTTTTTCTGTGTGACTTATTTCACTTAGAATCATCGTCCCTAAATCCACTCCTCATGCTGCTAACTAGCCTTATGACATTGATTTCATGGCTGAGTGATATTCCATTGTGCCTAAGTACCACAACTTCTTTATCCATTTTTCTCTTTCCTGGGATATTTAAGGTGTACCGACGTGGAGGTTCTTGGAAACAGAGCAGCCCTAAACTTTGGGGTGCCTGTGTCTTGTTGATGTTTAGTTTTCCCAATTTATACACCCATGAGTAGAAGTGCCCTATGCTCTCTAAGTTGTGTTTATTACATGTTTCAGGACACACCGTACACTTCTCCAGAGTGGCTGTTGGCAATTTACATCCCGCCCATCAGCGTAGCAAGGCTCCCATGTCTCCATGGCCTGTCCTGCTTTTCTGGTTTTTACACTTTTTTCAGCATGGCCCTTTGGACCGATGGCAAGCGAAACTTCTTTGTAGCGCTGATTTGCACTTCCGGCTTGCTTCGTTGGCCAAAAAGGGCGTATGCGTTTTTTCCTGAATATATTCAGGAAAAAACGCATACGCCCTTTTTGGCCAAGGGCATCATTGTCAACTTTTGCGGCTTTTCACGTGCTTTACAGGCGAGTCGAATCTACCTCCTGAAATCTGTTTCCTGCAATTCTGCCTTGCTTTCAAGTCCTCTTCGTTGCCTTCCGTCAATATATTTGTGGACGGGAGTTATCATTTATAACTGCAGGTTTGTGAATTGCTGTGCCCCTGAGCTCCATTTGTCAACTCGCTTTTTTGGGAGCCGGCCGCAAAAGCGCAGGATTGCTTCAGGCCCTATTCTGGTTCCGGGGGGCAGGCTGAGCCTGTGGTTCATTCTTCTTCCTGATTGGAAAATGGAGTGACCTGTGCCTGTCCCAACACCTAAGGCTAGTCTCTCGTTGGTTCCCCCTCTTCCCGTTCATCCTCAGGGCAAATTGCAACCTGTACGAAACAGGAGGTTGAAGGTGCTGATTCTCCAAGTAGGGAGATGTTTAGTCAAGCGGCTGGAATGGCGAACCCGAGCACAAGGAGAGGAGAAATGAGGTGCGTTTTAGAAACCTTTCCCGATCACACGGTGTACCATCATCTGGGATTCCCATGCATGTTTTCGATGTAGGAAAATGCCCTTGAACCTGGAGATTTGGGACCCATGGGTTGGGTACCCCGTGGTATTACTTTAAAGGGTCTGCGTTTGCTCACCCAACCTCACCAATCCTCTCAGCCCCAAGAGTGTCCAGCCTTATGTCTCATCCAGCTGTGGGTCTAGATATGGTCAATCCAGGTTGCATCAGAGCCCCTGAAAGGATTTTGTAAGAATTTCTCTCTCTTTCACTGTCTTTGTTTTGTGGGTTGTTTTAAGTAATTTATGTTTAGAATGGGTCTTGGCTGCTTTTCCCTGCTGTGTTTATGCCGCTTTACACCCTCTTGATTCACTTACAGAGAGATATCAATACATAGGTTTTCAGATTCTTACTAGTCAGATATATTGTTGTGCGGTGACTAGGGGGTGTTGAGTCCAGTTCACTGAGCAGGGAGTAGGTCTTGTCTATTACATATTTGGCTTATTGAACGGTCTCTGAGCTAATTAGAAACCCTTGTTTTATGCATCACCCCACCTCACCTTTCCCGTTAAGCAGCCATAGTGTGTCTTCTAAAGGTGTGACTCTGTTCTGTTTTGTAATTCAGTTCAAGTGTAGCGATTTGGACATTCCCTCTATAAGCGATATCTTAGGATAAGTGTCTTTTTCTGTGTGACTTATTTCACTTAGAATCATCGTCCCTAAATCCACTCCTCATGCTGCTAACTAGCCTTATGACATTGATTTCATGGCTGAGTGATATTCCATTGTGCCTAAGTACCACAACTTCCTTATCCATTTTTCTCTTTCCTGGGATATTTAAGGTGTACCGACGTGGAGGTTCTTGGAAACAGAGCAGCCCTAAACTTTGGGGTGCCTGTGTCCTGTTGATGTTTAGTTTTCCCAATTTATACGCCCATGAGTGGAAGTGCCCTATGCTCTCTAAGTTGTGTTTATTACATGTTTCAGGACACACCGTACACTTCTCCAGAGTGGCTGTTGGCAATTTATGTCCCGCCCTTCAGCGTAGCAAGGCTCCCATGTCTCCATGGCCTGTCCTGCTTTTCTGGTTTTTACACTTTTTGCAGCACGGCCGTTTTGACCGATGGCAAGCGAGACTTCTTTGTAGCGCTGATTTGCCCTTCCGGCTTGCTTGGTTGGCCAAAAAGGGCGTATGCGTTTTTTCCTGAATATATTCAGGAAATAACGCATACGCCCTTTTTGGCCAAGGGCATCATTGTCAACGTTTTGCGGCTTTTCATGTGCTTTAAAGGCGAGTCGAATCTACCTCCTGAAATCTGTTTCCTGCAATTCTGCCTTGCTTTCAAGTCCTCTTCGTTGCCTTCCGTCAATATATTTTTGGACGGGAGTTATCATTTATAACTCTGCAGGTTTGTGAATTGCAGTGCCCCTGAGCTCCATTTGTCAACTCGCTTTTTTGGGAGCTGGCCGCAAAAGCGCAGGATTGCTTCAGGCCCTATTCTGGTTCCGGGGCCAGGCTGAGCCTGTGGTTCATTCTTCTTCCTGATGGGAAAATGGAGTGACCTGTGCCTGTCCCAACACCTAAGGCTAGTCTCTCGTTGGTTCCCCCTCTTCCCGTTCATCCTCAGGACGAATTGCAACCTGTACGAAACAGGAGGTTGAAGGTGCTGATTCTCCAAGTAGGGAGATGTTTAGTCAAGCGGCTGGAATGGCGAACCCGAGCACAAGGAGAGGAGAAATGAGGTGCGTTTTAGAAACCTTTCCCGATCACAGGGTGTACCATCATCTGGGTTTCCCATGCATGTTTTCGATGTAGGAAGATGCCCTTGAACCTGGAGATTTGGGACCCATGGGGTGGGTACCCCGCGGTATTACTTTAAAGGGTCTGCATTTGCTCACCCAACCTCACCAATCCTCTCAGCCCCAAGAGTGTCCAGCCTTATGTCTCGTCCAGCTGTGGGTCTAGATATGGTCAATCCAGGTTGCATCAGAGCCCCTGAACGGATTTTATAAGAATTTCTCTCTCTTTCACTGTCTTTGTTTTGTGGGTTCTTTTAAGTAATTTATGTTTAGAATGGGTCTTGGCTGCTTTTCCCTGCTGTGTTTATGCCGCTTTACACCCTCTTGATTCACTTACAGAGAGATATCAATACATAGGTTTTCAGATTCTTACTAGTCAGATATATTGTTGTGCGGTGACTAGGGGGTGTTGTGTCCAGTTCACTGAGCAGGGAGTAGGTCTTGTCTATTACATATTTGGCTTATGGAACGGTCTCTGAGCTAATTACAAACCCTTGTTTTATGCATCACCGCACCTCACCTTTCCCGTTAAGCAGCCATGGTGTGCTTTTTAAGGTGTGACTCTGTTCTGTTTTGTAATTCAGTTCAAGTGTAGCGATTTGGACATTCCCTCTATAAGCGATATCTTAGGATAAGTGTCTTTTACTGTGTGACTTATTTCACTTAGAATCATCGTCCCTAAATCCACTCCTCATGCTGCTAACTAGCCTTATGACATTGATTTCATGGCTGAGTGATATTCCATTGTGCCTAAGTACCACAACTTCTTTATCCATTTTTCTCTTTCTTGGGATATTTAAGGTGTACCGACGTGGAGGTTCTTGGAAACAGAGCAGCCCTAAACTTTGGGGTGCCTGTGTCTTGTTGATGTATAGTTTTCCCAATTTATACGCCCATGAGTGGAAGTGCCCTATGCTCTCTAAGCTGTGTTTATTACATGTTTCAGGACACACCGTACACTTCTCCAGAGTGGCTGTTGGCAATTTACATCCCGCCCATCAGCGTAGCAAGGCTCCCATGTCTCCATGGCCTGTCCTGCTTTTCTGGTTTTTACACTTTTTTCAGCATGGCCCTTTGGACCGATGGCAAGCGAAACTTCTTTGTAGCGCTGATTTGCACTTCCAGCTTGCTTGGTTGGCCAAAAAGGGCGTATGCGTTTTTTCCTGAATATATTGAGGAAAAAACGCATACGCCCTTTTTGGCCAAGGGCATCATTGTCAACGTTTTGCGGCTTTTCACGTGCTTTACAGGCGAGTCGAATCTACCTCCTGAAATCTGTTTCCTGCAATTCTGCCTTGCTTTCAAGTCCTCTTCTTTGCCTTCCGTCAATATATTTGTGGACGGGAGTTATCATTTATAACTCTGCAGGTTTGTGAATTGCTGTGCCCCTGAGCTCCATTTGTCAACTCGCTTTTTTGGGAGCCGGCCGCAAAAGCGCAGGATTGCTTCAGGCCCTATTCTGGTTCCAGGGGGCAGGCTGAGCCTGTGGTTCATTCTTCTTCCTGATGGGAAAATGGAGTGACCTGTGCCTGTCCCAACACCTAAGGCTAGTCTCTCGTTGGTTCCCCCTCTTCCCGTTCATCCTCAGGGCAAATTGCAACCTGTACGAAACAGGAGGTTGAAGGTGCTGATTCTCCAAGTAGGGAGATGTTTAGTCAAGTGGCTGGAATGGCGAACCCGAGCACAAGGAGAGGAGAAATGAGGTGCGTTTTAGAAACCTTTCCCGATCACACGGTGTACCATCATCTGGGATTCCCATGCATGTTTTCGATGTAGGAAGATGCCCTTGAACCTGGAGATTTGGGACCCATGGGGTGGGTACCCCGTGGTATTACTTTAAAGGGTCTGCGTTTGCTCACCCAACCTCACCAATCCTCTCAGCCCCAAGAGTGTCCAGCCTTATGTCTCATCCAGCTGTGGGTCTAGATATGGTCAATCCAGGTTGCATCAGAGCCCCTGAAAGGATTTTGTAAGAATTTCTCTCTCTTTCACTGTCTTTGTTTTGTGGGTTGTTTTAAGTAATTTATGTTTAGAATGGGTCTTGGCTGCTTTTCCCTGCTGTGTTTATGCCGCTTTACACCCTCTTGATTCACTTACAGAGAGATATCAATACATAGGTTTTCAGATTCTTACTAGTCAGATATATTGTTGTGCGGTGACTAGGGGGTGTTGAGTCCAGTTCACTGAGCAGGGAGTAGGTCTTGTCTATTACATATTTGGCTTATTGAACGGTCTCTGAGCTAATTAGAAACCCTTGTTTTATGCATCACCCCACCTCACCTTTCCCGTTAAGCCGCCATAGTGTGTCTTCTAAAGGTGTGACTCTGTTCTGTTTTGTAATTCAGTTCAAGTGTAGCGATTTTGACATTCCCTCTATAAGCGATATCTTAGGATAAGTGTCTTTTTCTGTGTGACTTATTTCACTTAGAATCATCGTCCCTAAATCCACTCCTCATGCTGCTAACTAGCCTTATGACATTGATTTCATGGCTGAGTGATATTCCATTGTGCCTAAGTACCACAACTTCTTTATCCATTTTTCTCTTTCCTGGGATATTTAAGGTGTACCAACGTGGAGGTTCTTGGAAACAGAGCAGCCCTAAACTTTGGGGTGCCTGTGTCTTGTTGATGTTTAGTTTTCCCAATTTATACGCCCATGAGTGGAAGTGCCCTATGCTCTCTAAGTTGTGTTTATTACATGTTTCAGGACACACCGTACACTTCTCCAGAGTGGCTGTTGGCAATTTACGTCCCGCCCTTCAGCGTAGCAAGGCTCCCATGTCTCCATGGCCTGTCCTGCTTTTCTGGTTTTTACACTTTTTGCAGCACGGCCGTTTTGACCGATGGCAAGCGAGACTTCTTTGTAGCGCTGATTTGCCCTTCCGGCTTGCTTGGTTGGCCAAAAAGGGCGTATGCGTTTTTTCCTGAATATATTCAGGAAATAACGCATACGCCCTTTTTGGCCAAGGGCATCATTGTCAACGTTTTGCGGCTTTTCATGTGCTTTAAAGGCGAGTCGAATCTACCTCCTGAAATCTGTTTCCTGCAATTCTGCCTTGCTTTCAAGTCCTCTTCGTTGCCTTCCGTCAATATATTTGTGGACGGGAGTTATCATTTATAACTCTGCAGGTTTGTGAATTGCAGTGCCCCTGAGCTCCATTTGTCAACTCGCTTTTTTGGGAGCCGGCCGCAAAAGCGCAGGATTGCTTCAGGCCCTATTCTGGTTCCGGGGGGCAGGCTGAGCCTGTGGTTCATTTTTCTTCCTGATGGGAAAATGGAGTGACCTGTGCCTGTCCCAACACCTAAGGCTAGTCTCTCGTTGGTTCCCCCTCTTCCCGTTCATCCTCAGGACGAATTGCAACCTGTACGAAACAGGAGGTTGAAGGTGCTGATTCTCCAAGTAGGGAGATGTTTAGTCAAGCGGCTGGAATGGCGAACCCGAGCACAAGGAGAGGAGAAATGAGGTGCGTTTTAGAAACCTTTCCCGATCACAGGGTGTACCATCATCTGGGTTTCCCATGCATGTTTTCGAGGTAGGAAGATGCCCTTGAACCTGGAGATTTGGGACCCATGGGGTGGGTACCCCGCGGTATTACTTTAAAGGGTCTGCATTTGCTCACCCAACCTCACCAATCCTCTCAGCCCCAAGAGTGTCCAGCCTTATGTCTCGTCCAGCTGTGGGTCTAGATATGGTCAATCCAGGTTGCATCAGAGCCCCTGAACGGATTTTGTAAGAATTTCTCTCTCTTTCACTGTCTTTGTTTTGTGGGTTCTTTTAAGTAATTTATGTTTAGAATGGGTCTTGGCTGCTTTTCCCTGCTGTGTTTATGCCGCTTTACACCCTCTTGATTCACTTACAGAGAGATATCAATACATAGGTTTTCAGATTCTTACTAGTCAGATATATTGTTGTGCGGTGACTAGGGGGTGTTGTGTCCAGTTCACTGAGCAGGGAGCAGGTCTTGTCTATTACATATTTGGCTTATGGAACGGTCTCTGAGCTAATTACAAACCCTAGTTTTATGCATCAGCGCACCTCACCTTTCCCGTTAAGCAGCCATGGTGTGCTTTTTAAGGTGTGACTCTGTTCTGTTTTGTAATTCAGTTCAAGTGTAGCGATTTGGACATTCCCTCTATAAGCGATATCTTAGGATAAGTGTCTTTTACTGTGTGACTTATTTCACTTAGAATCATCGTCCCTAAATCCACTCCTCATGCTGCTAAGTAGCCTTATGACATTGATTTCATGGCTGAGTGATATTCCATTGTGCCTAAGTACCACAACTTCTTTATCCATTTTTCTCTTTCTTGGGATATTTAAGGTGTACCGACGTGGAGGTTCTTGGAAACAGAGCAGCCCTAAACTTTGGGGTGCCTGTGTCTTGTTGATGTTTAGTTTTCCCAATTTATACGCCCATGAGTGGAAGTGCCCTATGCTCTCTAAGCTGTGTTTATTACATGTTTCAGGACACACCGTACACTTTTCCAGAGTGGCTGTTGGCAATTTACATCCCGCCCATCAGCGTAGCAAGGCTCCCATGTCTCCATGGCCTGTCCTGCTTTTCTGGTTTTTACACTTTTTGCAGCATGGCCCTTTGGACCGATGGCAAGCGAGACTTCTTTGTAGCGCTGATTTGCCCTTCCGGCTTGCTTGGTTGGCCAAAAAGGGCGTATGCGTTTTTTCCTGAATATATTCAGGAAAAAACGCATACGCCCTTTTTGGCCAAGGGCATCATTGTCAACGTTTTGCGGCTTTTCACGTGCTTTACAGGCGAGTCGAATCTACCTCCTGAAATCTGTTTCCTGCAATTCTGCCTTGCTTTCAAGTCCTCTTCGTTGCCTTCTGTCAATATATTTGTGGACGGGAGTTATCATTTATAACTCTGCAGGTTTGTGAATTGCAGTGCCCCTGAGCTCCATTTGTCAACTCGCTTTTTTGGGAGCCGGCCGCAAAAGCGCAGGATTGCTTCAGGCCCTATTCTGGTTCCGGGGGGCAGGCTGAGCCTGTGGTTCATTCTTCTTCCTAATGGGAAAATGGAGTGACCTGTGCCTGTCCCAACACCTAAGGCTAGTCTCTCGTTGGTTCCCCCTCTTCCCGTTCATCCTCAGGACGAATTGCAACCTGTACGAAACAGGAGGTTGAAGGTGCTGATTCTCCAAGTAGGGAGATGTTTAGTCAAGCGGCTGGAATGGCGAACCCGAGCACAAGGAGAGGAGAAATGAGGTGCGTTTTAGAAACCTTTCCCGATCACAGGGTGTACCATCATCTGGGTTTCCCATGCATGTTTTCGATGTAGGAAGATGCCCTTGAACCTGGAGATTTGGGACCCATGGGGTGGGTACCCCGCGGTATTACTTTAAAGGGTCTGCATTTGCTCACCCAACCTCACCAATCCTCTCAGCCCCAAGAGTGTCCAGCCTTATGTCTCGTCCAGCTGTGGGTCTAGATATGGTCAATCCAGGTTGCATCAGAGCCCCTGAACGGATTTTATAAGAATTTCTCTCTCTTTCACTGTCTTTGTTTTGTGGGTTCTTTTAAGTAATTTATGTTTAGAATGGGTCTTGGCTGCTTTTCCCTGCTGTGTTTATGCCGCTTTACACCCTCTTGATTCACTTACAGAGAGATATCAATACATAGGTTTTCAGATTCTTACTAGTCAGATATATTGTTGTGCGGTGACTAGGGGGTGTTGTGTCCAGTTCACTGAGCAGGGAGTAGGTCTTGTCTATTACATATTTGGCTTATGGAACGGTCTCTGAGCTAATTACAAACCCTTGTTTTATGCATCACCGCACCTCACCTTTCCCGTTAAGCAGCCATGGTGTGCTTTTTAAGGTGTGACTCTGTTCTGTTTTGTAATTCAGTTCAAGTGTAGCGATTTGGACATTCCCTCTATAAGCGATATCTTAGGATAAGTGTCTTTTACTGTGTGACTTATTTCACTTAGAATCATCGTCCCTAAATCCACTCCTCATGCTGCTAACTAGCCTTATGACATTGATTTCATGGCTGAGTGATATTCCATTGTGCCTAAGTACCACAACTTCTTTATCCATTTTTCTCTTTCTTGGGATATTTAAGGTGTACCGACGTGGAGGTTCTTGGAAACAGAGCAGCCCTAAACTTTGGGGTGCCTGTGTCTTGTTGATGTATAGTTTTCCCAATTTATACGCCCATGAGTGGAAGTGCCCTATGCTCTCTAAGCTGTGTTTATTACATGTTTCAGGACACACCGTACACTTCTCCAGAGTGGCTGTTGGCAATTTACATCCCGCCCATCAGCGTAGCAAGGCTCCCATGTCTCCATGGCCTGTCCTGCTTTTCTGGTTTTTACACTTTTTTCAGCATGGCCCTTTGGACCGATGGCAAGCGAAACTTCTTTGTAGCGCTGATTTGCACTTCCAGCTTGCTTGGTTGGCCAAAAAGGGCGTATGCGTTTTTTCCTGAATATATTGAGGAAAAAACGCATACGCCCTTTTTGGCCAAGGGCATCATTGTCAACGTTTTGCGGCTTTTCACGTGCTTTACAGGCGAGTCGAATCTACCTCCTGAAATCTGTTTCCTGCAATTCTGCCTTGCTTTCAAGTCCTCTTCTTTGCCTTCCGTCAATATATTTGTGGACGGGAGTTATCATTTATAACTCTGCAGGTTTGTGAATTGCTGTGCCCCTGAGCTCCATTTGTCAACTCGCTTTTTTGGGAGCCGGCCGCAAAAGCGCAGGATTGCTTCAGGCCCTATTCTGGTTCCAGGGGGCAGGCTGAGCCTGTGGTTCATTCTTCTTCCTGATGGGAAAATGGAGTGACCTGTGCCTGTCCCAACACCTAAGGCTAGTCTCTCGTTGGTTCCCCCTCTTCCCGTTCATCCTCAGGGCAAATTGCAACCTGTACGAAACAGGAGGTTGAAGGTGCTGATTCTCCAAGTAGGGAGATGTTTAGTCAAGTGGCTGGAATGGCGAACCCGAGCACAAGGAGAGGAGAAATGAGGTGCGTTTTAGAAACCTTTCCCGATCACACGGTGTACCATCATCTGGGATTCCCATGCATGTTTTCGATGTAGGAAGATGCCCTTGAACCTGGAGATTTGGGACCCATGGGGTGGGTACCCCGTGGTATTACTTTAAAGGGTCTGCGTTTGCTCACCCAACCTCACCAATCCTCTCAGCCCCAAGAGTGTCCAGCCTTATGTCTCATCCAGCTGTGGGTCTAGATATGGTCAATCCAGGTTGCATCAGAGCCCCTGAAAGGATTTTGTAAGAATTTCTCTCTCTTTCACTGTCTTTGTTTTGTGGGTTGTTTTAAGTAATTTATGTTTAGAATGGGTCTTGGCTGCTTTTCCCTGCTGTGTTTATGCCGCTTTACACCCTCTTGATTCACTTACAGAGAGATATCAATACATAGGTTTTCAGATTCTTACTAGTCAGATATATTGTTGTGCGGTGACTAGGGGGTGTTGAGTCCAGTTCACTGAGCAGGGAGTAGGTCTTGTCTATTACATATTTGGCTTATTGAACGGTCTCTGAGCTAATTAGAAACCCTTGTTTTATGCATCACCCCACCTCACCTTTCCCGTTAAGCCGCCATAGTGTGTCTTCTAAAGGTGTGACTCTGTTCTGTTTTGTAATTCAGTTCAAGTGTAGCGATTTTGACATTCCCTCTATAAGCGATATCTTAGGATAAGTGTCTTTTTCTGTGTGACTTATTTCACTTAGAATCATCGTCCCTAAATCCACTCCTCATGCTGCTAACTAGCCTTATGACATTGATTTCATGGCTGAGTGATATTCCATTGTGCCTAAGTACCACAACTTCTTTATCCATTTTTCTCTTTCCTGGGATATTTAAGGTGTACCAACGTGGAGGTTCTTGGAAACAGAGCAGCCCTAAACTTTGGGGTGCCTGTGTCTTGTTGATGTTTAGTTTTCCCAATTTATACGCCCATGAGTGGAAGTGCCCTATGCTCTCTAAGTTGTGTTTATTACATGTTTCAGGACACACCGTACACTTCTCCAGAGTGGCTGTTGGCAATTTACGTCCCGCCCTTCAGCGTAGCAAGGCTCCCATGTCTCCATGGCCTGTCCTGCTTTTCTGGTTTTTACACTTTTTGCAGCACGGCCGTTTTGACCGATGGCAAGCGAGACTTCTTTGTAGCGCTGATTTGCCCTTCCGGCTTGCTTGGTTGGCCAAAAAGGGCGTATGCGTTTTTTCCTGAATATATTCAGGAAATAACGCATACGCCCTTTTTGGCCAAGGGCATCATTGTCAACGTTTTGCGGCTTTTCATGTGCTTTAAAGGCGAGTCGAATCTACCTCCTGAAATCTGTTTCCTGCAATTCTGCCTTGCTTTCAAGTCCTCTTCGTTGCCTTCCGTCAATATATTTGTGGACGGGAGTTATCATTTATAACTCTGCAGGTTTGTGAATTGCAGTGCCCCTGAGCTCCATTTGTCAACTCGCTTTTTTGGGAGCCGGCCGCAAAAGCGCAGGATTGCTTCAGGCCCTATTCTGGTTCCGGGGGGCAGGCTGAGCCTGTGGTTCATTTTTCTTCCTGATGGGAAAATGGAGTGACCTGTGCCTGTCCCAACACCTAAGGCTAGTCTCTCGTTGGTTCCCCCTCTTCCCGTTCATCCTCAGGACGAATTGCAACCTGTACGAAACAGGAGGTTGAAGGTGCTGATTCTCCAAGTAGGGAGATGTTTAGTCAAGCGGCTGGAATGGCGAACCCGAGCACAAGGAGAGGAGAAATGAGGTGCGTTTTAGAAACCTTTCCCGATCACAGGGTGTACCATCATCTGGGTTTCCCATGCATGTTTTCGAGGTAGGAAGATGCCCTTGAACCTGGAGATTTGGGACCCATGGGGTGGGTACCCCGCGGTATTACTTTAAAGGGTCTGCATTTGCTCACCCAACCTCACCAATCCTCTCAGCCCCAAGAGTGTCCAGCCTTATGTCTCGTCCAGCTGTGGGTCTAGATATGGTCAATCCAGGTTGCATCAGAGCCCCTGAACGGATTTTGTAAGAATTTCTCTCTCTTTCACTGTCTTTGTTTTGTGGGTTCTTTTAAGTAATTTATGTTTAGAATGGGTCTTGGCTGCTTTTCCCTGCTGTGTTTATGCCGCTTTACACCCTCTTGATTCACTTACAGAGAGATATCAATACATAGGTTTTCAGATTCTTACTAGTCAGATATATTGTTGTGCGGTGACTAGGGGGTGTTGTGTCCAGTTCACTGAGCAGGGAGCAGGTCTTGTCTATTACATATTTGGCTTATGGAACGGTCTCTGAGCTAATTACAAACCCTAGTTTTATGCATCACCGCACCTCACCTTTCCCGTTAAGCAGCCATGGTGTGCTTTTTAAGGTGTGACTCTGTTCTGTTTTGTAATTCAGTTCAAGTGTAGCGATTTGGACATTCCCTCTATAAGCGATATCTTAGGATAAGTGTCTTTTACTGTGTGACTTATTTCACTTAGAATCATCGTCCCTAAATCCACTCCTCATGCTGCTAAGTAGCCTTATGACATTGATTTCATGGCTGAGTGATATTCCATTGTGCCTAAGTACCACAACTTCTTTATCCATTTTTCTCTTTCTTGGGATATTTAAGGTGTACCGACGTGGAGGTTCTTGGAAACAGAGCAGCCCTAAACTTTGGGGTGCCTGTGTCTTGTTGATGTTTAGTTTTCCCAATTTATACGCCCATGAGTGGAAGTGCCCTATGCTCTCTAAGCTGTGTTTATTACATGTTTCAGGACACACCGTACACTTTTCCAGAGTGGCTGTTGGCAATTTACATCCCGCCCATCAGCGTAGCAAGGCTCCCATGTCTCCATGGCCTGTCCTGCTTTTCTGGTTTTTACACTTTTTGCAGCATGGCCCTTTGGACCGATGGCAAGCGAGACTTCTTTGTAGCGCTGATTTGCCCTTCCGGCTTGCTTCGTTTACCAAAAAGGGCGTATACGTTTTTTCCTGAATATATTCAGGAAAAAACGCATACGCCCTTTTTGGCCAAAGGCATCATTGTCAACGTTTTGCGGCTTTTCACGTGCTTTACAGGCGAGTCGAATCTACCTCCTGAAATCTGTTTCCTGCAATTCTGCCTTGCTTTCAAGTCCTCTTCGTTGCCTTCCGTCAATATATTTGTGGACGGGAGTTATCATTTATAACTCTGCAGGTTTGTGAATTGCAGTGCCCCTGAGCTCCATTTGTCAACTCGCTTTTTTGGGAGCCGGCCGCAAAAGCGCAGGATTGCTTCAGGCCCTATTCTGGTTCCGGGGGGCAGGCTGAGCCTGTGGTTCATTCTTCTTCCTGATGGGAAAATGGAGTGACCTGTGCCTGTCCCAACACCTAAGGCTAGTCTCTCGTTGGTTCCCCCTCGTCCCGTTCATCCTCAGGACGAATTGCAACCTGTACGAAACAGGAGGTTGAAGGTGCTGATTCTCCAAGTAGGGAGATGTTTAGTCAAGCGGCTGGAATGGCGAACCCGAGCACAAGGAGAGGAGAAATGAGGTGCGTTTTAGAAACCTTTCCCGATCACACGGTGTACCATCATCTGGGTTTCCCATGCATGTTTTCGATGTAGGAAGATGCCCTTGAACCTGGAGATTTGGGACCCATGGGGTGGGTTCCCCGCGGTATTACTTTAAAGGGTCTGCGTTTGCTCACCCAACCTCACCAATCCTCTCAGCCCCAAGAGTGTCCAGCCTTATGTCTCTTCCAGCTCTGGGTCTAGATATGGTCAATCCAGGTTGCATCAGAGCCCCTGAACGGATTTTGTAAGAATTTCTCTCTCTTTCACTGTCTTTGTTTTGTGGGTTGTTTTAAGTAATTTATGTTTAGAATGGGTCTTGGCTGCTTTTCCCTGCTGTGTTTATGCCGCTTTACACCCTCTTGATTCACTTACAGAGAGATATCAATACATAGGTTTTCAGATTCTTACTAGTCAGATATATTGTTGTGCGGTGACTAGGGGGTGTTGAGTCCAGTTCACTGAGCAGGGAGTAGGTCTTGTCTATTACATATTTGGCTTATGGAACGGTCTCTGAGCTAATTACAAACCCTTGTTTTATGCATCACCCCACCTCACCTTTCCTGTTAAGCCGCCATAGTGTGTCTTCTAAAGGTGTGACTCTGTTCTGTTTTGTAATTCAGTTCAAGTGTAGCGATTTTGACATTCCCTCTATAAGCGATATCTTAGGATAAGTGTCTTTTTCTGTGTGACTTATTTCACTTAGAATCATCGTCCCTAAATCCACTCCTCATGCTGCTAACTAGCCTTATGACATTGATTTCATGGCTGAGTGATATTCCATTGTGCCTAAGTACCACAACTTCTTTATCCATTTTTCTCTTTCCTGGGATATTTAAGGTGTACCGACGTGGAGGTTCTTGGAAACAGAGCAGCCCTAAACTTTGGGGTGCCTGTGTCTTGTTGATGTTTAGTTTTCCCAATTTATACGCCCATGAGTGGAAGTGCCCTATGCTCTCTAAGTTGTGTTTATTACATGTTTCAGGACACACCGTACACTTCTCCAGAGTGGCTGTTGGCAATTTACGTCCCGCCCTTCAGCGTAGCAAGGCTCCCATGTCTCCATGGCCTGTCCTGCTTTTCTGGTTTTTACACTTTTTGCAGCACGGCCGTTTTGACCGATGGCAAGCGAGACTTCTTTGTAGCGCTGATTTGCCCTTCCGGCTTGCTTGGTTGGCCAAAAAGGGCGTATGCGTTTTTTCCTGAATATATTCAGGAAATAACGCATACGCCCTTTTTGGCCAAGGGCATCATTGTCAACGTTTTGCGGCTTTTCATGTGCTTTAAAGGCGAGTCGAATCTACCTCCTGAAATCTGTTTCCTGCAATTCTGCCTTGCTTTCAAGTCCTCTTCGTTGCCTTCCGTCAATATATTTGTGGACGGGAGTTATCATTTATAACTCTGCAGGTTTGTGAATTGCAGTGCCCCTGAGCTCCATTTGTCAACTCGCTTTTTTGGGAGCCGGCCGCAAAAGCGCAGGATTGCTTCAGGCCCTATTCTGGTTCCGGGGGGCAGGCTGAGCCTGTGGTTCATTCTTCTTCCTGATGGGAAAATGGAGTGACCTGTGCCTGTCCCAACACCTAAGGCTAGTCTCTCGTTGGTTCCCCCTCTTCCCGTTCATCCTCAGGACGAATTGCAACCTGTACGAAACAGGAGGTTGAAGGTGCTGATTCTCCAAGTAGGGAGATGTTTAGTCAAGCGGCTGGAATGGCGAACCCGAGCACAAGGAGAGGAGAAATGAGGTGCGTTTTAGAAACCTTTCCCGATCACAGGGTGTACCATCATCTGGGTTTCCCATGCATGTTTTCGATGTAGGAAGATGCCCTTGAACCTGGAGATTTGGGACCCATGGGGTGGGTACCCCGCGGTATTACTTTAAAGGGTCTGCATTTGCTCACCCAACCTCACCAATCCTCTCAGCCCCAAGAGTGTCCAGCCTTATGTCTCGTCCAGCTGTGGGTCTAGATATGGTCAATCCAGGTTGCATCAGAGCCCCTGAACGGATTTTGTAAGAATTTCTCTCTCTTTCACTGTCTTTGTTTTGTGGGTTCTTTTAAGTAATTTATGTTTAGAATGGGTCTTGGCTGCTTTTCCCTGCTGTGTTTATGCCGCTTTACACCCTCTTGATTCACTTACAGAGAGATATCAATACATAGGTTTTCAGATTCTTACTAGTCAGATATATTGTTGTGCGGTGACTAGGGGGTGTTGTGTCCAGTTCACTGAGCAGGGAGTAGGTCTTGTCTATTACATATTTGGCTTATGGAACGGTCTCTGAGCTAATTACAAACCCTTGTTTTATGCATCACCGCACCTCACCTTTCCCGTTAAGCAGCCATGGTGTGCTTTTTAAGGTGTGACTCTGTTCTGTTTTGTAATTCAGTTCAAGTGTAGCGATTTGGACATTCCCTCTATAAGCGATATCTTAGGATAAGTGTCTTTTACTGTGTGACTTATTTCACTTAGAATCATCGTCCCTAAATCCACTCCTCATGCTGCTAACTAGCCTTATGACATTGATTTCATGGCTGAGTGATATTCCATTGTGCCTAAGTACCACAACTTCTTTATCCATTTTTCTCTTTCTTGGGATATTTAAGGTGTACCGACGTGGAGGTTCTTGGAAACAGAGCAGCCCTAAACTTTGGGGTGCCTGTGTCTTGTTGATGTTTAGTTTTCCCAATTTATACGCCCATGAGTGGAAGTGCCCTATGCTCTCTAAGCTGTGTTTATTACATGTTTCAGGACACACCGTACACTTCTCCAGAGTGGCTGTTGGCAATTTACATCCCGCCCATCAGCGTAGCAAGGCTCCCATGTCTCCATGGCCTGTCCTGCTTTTCTGGTTTTTACACTTTTTGCAGCATGGCCCATTGGACCGATGGCAAGCGAGACTTCTTTGTAGCGCTGATTTGCCCTTCCGGCTTGCTTCGTTTACCAAAAAGGGCGTATACGTTTTTTCCTGAATATATTCAGGAAAAAACGCATACGCCCTTTTTGGCCAAAGGCATCATTGTCAACGTTTTGCGGCTTTTCACGTGCTTTACAGGCGAGTCGAATCTACCTCCTGAAATCTGTTTCCTGCAATTCTGCCTTGCTTTCAAGTCCTCTTCGTTGCCTTCCGTCAATATATTTGTGGACGGGAGTTATCATTTATAACTCTGCAGGTTTGTGAATTGCAGTGCCCCTGAGCTCCATTTGTCAACTCGCTTTTTTGGGAGCCGGCCGCAAAAGCGCAGGATTGCTTCAGGCCCTATTCTGGTTCCGGGGGGCAGGCTGAGCCTGTGGTTCATTCTTCTTCCTGATGGGAAAATGGAGTGACCTGTGCCTGTCCCAACACCTAAGGCTAGTCTCTCGTTGGTTCCCCCTCGTCCCGTTCATCCTCAGGACGAATTGCAACCTGTACGAAACAGGAGGTTGAAGGTGCTGATTCTCCAAGTAGGGAGATGTTTAGTCAAGCGGCTGGAATGGCGAACCCGAGCACAAGGAGAGGAGAAATGAGGTGCGTTTTAGAAACCTTTCCCGATCACACGGTGTACCATCATCTGGGTTTCCCATGCATGTTTTCGATGTAGGAAGATGCCCTTGAACCTGGAGATTTGGGACCCATGGGGTGGGTACCCCGCGGTATTACTTTAAAGGGTCTGCGTTTGCTCACCCAACCTCACCAATCCTCTCAGCCCCAAGAGTGTCCAGCCTTATGTCTCTTCCAGCTCTGGGTCTAGATATGGTCAATCCAGGTTGCATCAGAGCCCCTGAACGGATTTTGTAAGAATTTCTCTCTCTTTCACTGTCTTTGTTTTGTGGGTTGTTTTAAGTAATTTATGTTTAGAATGGGTCTTGGCTGCTTTTCCCTGCTGTGTTTATGCCGCTTTACACCCTCTTGATTCACTTACAGAGAGATATCAATACATAGGTTTTCAGATTCTTACTAGTCAGATATATTGTTGTGCGGTGACTAGGGGGTGTTGAGTCCAGTTCACTGAGCAGGGAGTAGGTCTTGTCTATTACATATTTGGCTTATGGAACGGTCTCTGAGCTAATTACAAACCCTTGTTTTATGCATCACCCCACCTCACCTTTCCCGTTAAGCCGCCATAGTGTGTCTTCTAAAGGTGTGACTCTGTTCTGTTTTGTAATTCAGTTCAAGTGTAGCGATTTTGACATTCCCTCTATAAGCGGTATCTTAGGATAAGTGTCTTTTTCTGTGTGACTTATTTCACTTAGAATCATCGTCCCTAAATCCACTCCTCATGCTGCTAACTAGCCTTATGACATTGATTTCATGGCTGAGTGATATTCCATTGTGCCTAAGTACCACAACTTCTTTATCCATTTTTCTCTTTCCTGGGATATTTAAGGTGTACCGACGTGGAGGTTCTTGGAAACAGAGCAGCCCTAAACTTTGGGGTGCCTGTGTCTTGTTGATGTTTAGTTTTAACAATTTATACGCCCATGAGTGGAAGTGCCCTATGCTCTCTAAGTTGTGTTTATTACATGTTTCAGGACACACCGTACACTTCTCCAGAGTGGCTGTTGGCAATTTACGTCCCGCCCTTCAGCGTAGCAAGGCTCCCATGTCTCCATGGCCTGTCCTGCTTTTCTGGTTTTTACACTTTTTGCAGCACGGCCGTTTTGACCGATGGCAAGCGAGACTTCTTTGTAGCGCTGATTTGCCCTTCCGGCTTGCTTGGTTGGCCAAAAAGGGCGTATGCGTTTTTTCCTGAATATATTCAGGAAATAACGCATACGCCCTTTTTGGCCAAGGGCATCATTGTCAACGTTTTGCGGCTTTTCATGTGCTTTAAAGGCGAGTCGAATCTACCTCCTGAAATCTGTTTCCTGCAATTCTGCCTTGCTTTCAAGTCCTCTTCGTTGCCTTCCGTCAATATATTTGTGGACGGGAGTTATCATTTATAACTCTGCAGGTTTGTGAATTGCAGTGCCCCTGAGCTCCATTTGTCAACTCGCTTTTTTGGGAGCCGGCCGCAAAAGCGCAGGATTGCTTCAGGCCCTATTCTGGTTCCGGGGGGCAGGCTGAGCCTGTGGTTCATTTTTCTTCCTGATGGGAAAATGGAGTGACCTGTGCCTGTCCCAACACCTAAGGCTAGTCTCTCGTTGGTTCCCCCTCTTCCCGTTCATCCTCAGGACGAATTGCAACCTGTACGAAACAGGAGGTTGAAGGTGCTGATTCTCCAAGTAGGGAGATGTTTAGTCAAGCGGCTGGAATGGCGAACCCGAGCACAAGGAGAGGAGAAATGAGGTGCGTTTTAGAAACCTTTCCCGATCACAGGGTGTACCATCATCTGGGTTTCCCATGCATGTTTTCGAGGTAGGAAGATGCCCTTGAACCTGGAGATTTGGGACCCATGGGGTGGGTACCCCGCGGTATTACTTTAAAGGGTCTGCATTTGCTCACCCAACCTCACCAATCCTCTCAGCCCCAAGAGTGTCCAGCCTTATGTCTCGTCCAGCTGTGGGTCTAGATATGGTCAATCCAGGTTGCATCAGAGCCCCTGAACGGATTTTGTAAGAATTTCTCTCTCTTTCACTGTCTTTGTTTTGTGGGTTCTTTTAAGTAATTTATGTTTAGAATGGGTCTTGGCTGCTTTTCCCTGCTGTGTTTATGCCGCTTTACACCCTCTTGATTCACTTACAGAGAGATATCAATACATAGGTTTTCAGATTCTTACTAGTCAGATATATTGTTGTGCGGTGACTAGGGGGTGTTGTGTCCATTTCACTGAGCAGGGAGCAGGTCTTGTCTATTACATATTTGGCTTATGGAACGGTCTCTGAGCTAATTACAAACCCTAGTTTTATGCATCACCGCACCTCACCTTTCCCGTTAAGCAGCCATGGTGTGCTTTTTAAGGTGTGACTCTGTTCTGTTTTGTAATTCAGTTCAAGTGTAGCGATTTGGACATTCCCTCTATAAGCGATATCTTAGGATAAGTGTCTTTTACTGTGTGACTTATTTCACTTAGAATCATCGTCCCTAAATCCACTCCTCATGCTGCTAAGTAGCCTTATGACATTGATTTCATGGCTGAGTGATATTCCATTGTGCCTAAGTACCACAACTTCTTTATCCATTTTTCTCTTTCTTGGGATATTTAAGGTGTACCGACGTGGAGGTTCTTGGAAACAGAGCAGCCCTAAACTTTGGGGTGCCTGTGTCTTGTTGATGTTTAGTTTTCCCAATTTATACGCCCATGAGTGGAAGTGCCCTATGCTCTCTAAGCTGTGTTTATTACATGTTTCAGGACACACCGTACACTTTTCCAGAGTGGCTGTTGGCAATTTACATCCCGCCCATCAGCGTAGCAAGGCTCCCATGTCTCCATGGCCTGTCCTGCTTTTCTGGTTTTTACACTTTTTGCAGCATGGCCCTTTGGACCGATGGCAAGCGAGACTTCTTTGTAGCGCTGATTTGCCCTTCCGGCTTGCTTCGTTTACCAAAAAGGGCGTATACGTTTTTTCCTGAATATATTCAGGAAAAAACGCATACGCCCTTTTTGGCCAAAGGCATCATTGTCAACGTTTTGCGGCTTTTCACGTGCTTTACAGGCGAGTCGAATCTACCTCCTGAAATCTGTTTCCTGCAATTCTGCCTTGCTTTCAAGTCCTCTTCGTTGCCTTCCGTCAATATATTTGTGGACGGGAGTTATCATTTATAACTCTGCAGGTTTGTGAATTGCAGTGCCCCTGAGCTCCATTTGTCAACTCGCTTTTTTGGGAGCCGGCCGCAAAAGCGCAGGATTGCTTCAGGCCCTATTCTGGTTCCGGGGGGCAGGCTGAGCCTGTGGTTCATTCTTCTTCCTGATGGGAAAATGGAGTGACCTGTGCCTGTCCCAACACCTAAGGCTAGTCTCTCGTTGGTTCCCCCTCGTCCCGTTCATCCTCAGGACGAATTGCAACCTGTACGAAACAGGAGGTTGAAGGTGCTGATTCTCCAAGTAGGGAGATGTTTAGTCAAGCGGCTGGAATGGCGAACCCGAGCACAAGGAGAGGAGAAATGAGGTGCGTTTTAGAAACCTTTCCCGATCACACGGTGTACCATCATCTGGGTTTCCCATGCATGTTTTCGATGTAGGAAGATGCCCTTGAACCTGGAGATTTGGGACCCATGGGGTGGGTTCCCCGCGGTATTACTTTAAAGGGTCTGCGTTTGCTCACCCAACCTCACCAATCCTCTCAGCCCCAAGAGTGTCCAGCCTTATGTCTCTTCCAGCTCTGGGTCTAGATATGGTCAATCCAGGTTGCATCAGAGCCCCTGAACGGATTTTGTAAGAATTTCTCTCTCTTTCACTGTCTTTGTTTTGTGGGTTGTTTTAAGTAATTTATGTTTAGAATGGGTCTTGGCTGCTTTTCCCTGCTGTGTTTATGCCGCTTTACACCCTCTTGATTCACTTACAGAGAGATATCAATACATAGGTTTTCAGATTCTTACTAGTCAGATATATTGTTGTGCGGTGACTAGGGGGTGTTGAGTCCAGTTCACTGAGCAGGGAGTAGGTCTTGTCTATTACATATTTGGCTTATGGAACGGTCTCTGAGCTAATTACAAACCCTTGTTTTATGCATCACCCCACCTCACCTTTCCTGTTAAGCCGCCATAGTGTGTCTTCTAAAGGTGTGACTCTGTTCTGTTTTGTAATTCAGTTCAAGTGTAGCGATTTTGACATTCCCTCTATAAGCGATATCTTAGGATAAGTGTCTTTTTCTGTGTGACTTATTTCACTTAGAATCATCGTCCCTAAATCCACTCCTCATGCTGCTAACTAGCCTTATGACATTGATTTCATGGCTGAGTGATATTCCATTGTGCCTAAGTACCACAACTTCTTTATCCATTTTTCTCTTTCCTGGGATATTTAAGGTGTACCGACGTGGAGGTTCTTGGAAACAGAGCAGCCCTAAACTTTGGGGTGCCTGTGTCTTGTTGATGTTTAGTTTTCCCAATTTATACGCCCATGAGTGGAAGTGCCCTATGCTCTCTAAGTTGTGTTTATTACATGTTTCAGGACACACCGTACACTTCTCCAGAGTGGCTGTTGGCAATTTACGTCCCGCCCTTCAGCGTAGCAAGGCTCCCATGTCTCCATGGCCTGTCCTGCTTTTCTGGTTTTTACACTTTTTGCAGCACGGCCGTTTTGACCGATGGCAAGCGAGACTTCTTTGTAGCGCTGATTTGCCCTTCCGGCTTGCTTGGTTGGCCAAAAAGGGCGTATGCGTTTTTTCCTGAATATATTCAGGAAATAACGCATACGCCCTTTTTGGCCAAGGGCATCATTGTCAACGTTTTGCGGCTTTTCATGTGCTTTAAAGGCGAGTCGAATCTACCTCCTGAAATCTGTTTCCTGCAATTCTGCCTTGCTTTCAAGTCCTCTTCGTTGCCTTCCGTCAATATATTTGTGGACGGGAGTTATCATTTATAACTCTGCAGGTTTGTGAATTGCAGTGCCCCTGAGCTCCATTTGTCAACTCGCTTTTTTGGGAGCCGGCCGCAAAAGCGCAGGATTGCTTCAGGCCCTATTCTGGTTCCGGGGGGCAGGCTGAGCCTGTGGTTCATTCTTCTTCCTGATGGGAAAATGGAGTGACCTGTGCCTGTCCCAACACCTAAGGCTAGTCTCTCGTTGGTTCCCCCTCTTCCCGTTCATCCTCAGGACGAATTGCAACCTGTACGAAACAGGAGGTTGAAGGTGCTGATTCTCCAAGTAGGGAGATGTTTAGTCAAGCGGCTGGAATGGCGAACCCGAGCACAAGGAGAGGAGAAATGAGGTGCGTTTTAGAAACCTTTCCCGATCACAGGGTGTACCATCATCTGGGTTTCCCATGCATGTTTTCGATGTAGGAAGATGCCCTTGAACCTGGAGATTTGGGACCCATGGGGTGGGTACCCCGCGGTATTACTTTAAAGGGTCTGCATTTGCTCACCCAACCTCACCAATCCTCTCAGCCCCAAGAGTGTCCAGCCTTATGTCTCGTCCAGCTGTGGGTCTAGATATGGTCAATCCAGGTTGCATCAGAGCCCCTGAACGGATTTTGTAAGAATTTCTCTCTCTTTCACTGTCTTTGTTTTGTGGGTTCTTTTAAGTAATTTATGTTTAGAATGGGTCTTGGCTGCTTTTCCCTGCTGTGTTTATGCCGCTTTACACCCTCTTGATTCACTTACAGAGAGATATCAATACATAGGTTTTCAGATTCTTACTAGTCAGATATATTGTTGTGCGGTGACTAGGGGGTGTTGTGTCCAGTTCACTGAGCAGGGAGTAGGTCTTGTCTATTACATATTTGGCTTATGGAACGGTCTCTGAGCTAATTACAAACCCTTGTTTTATGCATCACCGCACCTCACCTTTCCCGTTAAGCAGCCATGGTGTGCTTTTTAAGGTGTGACTCTGTTCTGTTTTGTAATTCAGTTCAAGTGTAGCGATTTGGACATTCCCTCTATAAGCGATATCTTAGGATAAGTGTCTTTTACTGTGTGACTTATTTCACTTAGAATCATCGTCCCTAAATCCACTCCTCATGCTGCTAACTAGCCTTATGACATTGATTTCATGGCTGAGTGATATTCCATTGTGCCTAAGTACCACAACTTCTTTATCCATTTTTCTCTTTCTTGGGATATTTAAGGTGTACCGACGTGGAGGTTCTTGGAAACAGAGCAGCCCTAAACTTTGGGGTGCCTGTGTCTTGTTGATGTTTAGTTTTCCCAATTTATACGCCCATGAGTGGAAGTGCCCTATGCTCTCTAAGCTGTGTTTATTACATGTTTCAGGACACACCGTACACTTCTCCAGAGTGGCTGTTGGCAATTTACATCCCGCCCATCAGCGTAGCAAGGCTCCCATGTCTCCATGGCCTGTCCTGCTTTTCTGGTTTTTACACTTTTTGCAGCATGGCCCATTGGACCGATGGCAAGCGAGACTTCTTTGTAGCGCTGATTTGCCCTTCTGGCTTGCTTCGTTTACCAAAAAGGGCGTATACGTTTTTTCCTGAATATATTCAGGAAAAAACGCATACGCCCTTTTTGGCCAAAGGCATCATTGTCAACGTTTTGCGGCTTTTCACGTGCTTTACAGGCGAGTCGAATCTACCTCCTGAAATCTGTTTCCTGCAATTCTGCCTTGCTTTCAAGTCCTCTTCGTTGCCTTCCGTCAATATATTTGTGGACGGGAGTTATCATTTATAACTCTGCAGGTTTGTGAATTGCAGTGCCCCTGAGCTCCATTTGTCAACTCGCTTTTTTGGGAGCCGGCCGCAAAAGCGCAGGATTGCTTCAGGCCCTATTCTGGTTCCGGGGGGCAGGCTGAGCCTGTGGTTCATTCTTCTTCCTGATGGGAAAATGGAGTGACCTGTGCCTGTCCCAACACCTAAGGCTAGTCTCTCGTTGGTTCCCCCTCGTCCCGTTCATCCTCAGGACGAATTGCAACCTGTACGAAACAGGAGGTTGAAGGTGCTGATTCTCCAAGTAGGGAGATGTTTAGTCAAGCGGCTGGAATGGCGAACCCGAGCACAAGGAGAGGAGAAATGAGGTGCGTTTTAGAAACCTTTCCCGATCACACGGTGTACCATCATCTGGGTTTCCCATGCATGTTTTCGATGTAGGAAGATGCCCTTGAACCTGGAGATTTGGGACCCATGGGGTGGGTACCCCGCGGTATTACTTTAAAGGGTCTGCGTTTGCTCACCCAACCTCACCAATCCTCTCAGCCCCAAGAGTGTCCAGCCTTATGTCTCTTCCAGCTCTGGGTCTAGATATGGTCAATCCAGGTTGCATCAGAGCCCCTGAACGGATTTTGTAAGAATTTCTCTCTCTTTCACTGTCTTTGTTTTGTGGGTTGTTTTAAGTAATTTATGTTTAGAATGGGTCTTGGCTGCTTTTCCCTGCTGTGTTTATGCCGCTTTACACCCTCTTGATTCACTTACAGAGAGATATCAATACATAGGTTTTCAGATTCTTACTAGTCAGATATATTGTTGTGCGGTGACTAGGGGGTGTTGAGTCCAGTTCACTGAGCAGGGAGTAGGTCTTGTCTATTACATATTTGGCTTATGGAACGGTCTCTGAGCTAATTACAAACCCTTGTTTTATGCATCACCCCACCTCACCTTTCCCGTTAAGCCGCCATAGTGTGTCTTCTAAAGGTGTGACTCTGTTCTGTTTTGTAATTCAGTTCAAGTGTAGCGATTTTGACATTCCCTCTATAAGCGGTATCTTAGGATAAGTGTCTTTTTCTGTGTGACTTATTTCACTTAGAATCATCGTCCCTAAATCCACTCCTCATGCTGCTAACTAGCCTTATGACATTGATTTCATGGCTGAGTGATATTCCATTGTGCCTAAGTACCACAACTTCTTTATCCATTTTTCTCTTTCCTGGGATATTTAAGGTGTACCGACGTGGAGGTTCTTGGAAACAGAGCAGCCCTAAACTTTGGGGTGCCTGTGTCTTGTTGATGTTTAGTTTTAACAATTTATACGCCCATGAGTGGAAGTGCCCTATGCTCTCTAAGTTGTGTTTATTACATGTTTCAGGACACACCGTACACTTCTCCAGAGTGGCTGTTGGCAATTTACGTCCCGCCCTTCAGCGTAGCAAGGCTCCCATGTCTCCATGGCCTGTCCTGCTTTTCTGGTTTTTACACTTTTTGCAGCACGGCCGTTTTGACCGATGGCAAGCGAGACTTCTTTGTAGCGCTGATTTGCCCTTCCGGCTTGCTTGGTTGGCCAAAAAGGGCGTATGCGTTTTTTCCTGAATATATTCAGGAAATAACGCATACGCCCTTTTTGGCCAAGGGCATCATTGTCAACGTTTTGCGGCTTTTCATGTGCTTTAAAGGCGAGTCGAATCTACCTCCTGAAATCTGTTTCCTGCAATTCTGCCTTGCTTTCAAGTCCTCTTCGTTGCCTTCCGTCAATATATTTGTGGACGGGAGTTATCATTTATAACTCTGCAGGTTTGTGAATTGCAGTGCCCCTGAGCTCCATTTGTCAACTCGCTTTTTTGGGAGCCGGCCGCAAAAGCGCAGGATTGCTTCAGGCCCTATTCTGGTTCCGGGGGGCAGGCTGAGCCTGTGGTTCATTTTTCTTCCTGATGGGAAAATGGAGTGACCTGTGCCTGTCCCAACACCTAAGGCTAGTCTCTCGTTGGTTCCCCCTCTTCCCGTTCATCCTCAGGACGAATTGCAACCTGTACGAAACAGGAGGTTGAAGGTGCTGATTCTCCAAGTAGGGAGATGTTTAGTCAAGCGGCTGGAATGGCGAACCCGAGCACAAGGAGAGGAGAAATGAGGTGCGTTTTAGAAACCTTTCCCGATCACAGGGTGTACCATCATCTGGGTTTCCCATGCATGTTTTCGAGGTAGGAAGATGCCCTTGAACCTGGAGATTTGGGACCCATGGGGTGGGTACCCCGCGGTATTACTTTAAAGGGTCTGCATTTGCTCACCCAACCTCACCAATCCTCTCAGCCCCAAGAGTGTCCAGCCTTATGTCTCGTCCAGCTGTGGGTCTAGATATGGTCAATCCAGGTTGCATCAGAGCCCCTGAACGGATTTTGTAAGAATTTCTCTCTCTTTCACTGTCTTTGTTTTGTGGGTTCTTTTAAGTAATTTATGTTTAGAATGGGTCTTGGCTGCTTTTCCCTGCTGTGTTTATGCCGCTTTACACCCTCTTGATTCACTTACAGAGAGATATCAATACATAGGTTTTCAGATTCTTACTAGTCAGATATATTGTTGTGCGGTGACTAGGGGGTGTTGTGTCCAGTTCACTGAGCAGGGAGCAGGTCTTGTCTATTACATATTTGGCTTATGGAACGGTCTCTGAGCTAATTACAAACCCTAGTTTTATGCATCACCGCACCTCACCTTTCCCGTTAAGCAGCCATGGTGTGCTTTTTAAGGTGTGACTCTGTTCTGTTTTGTAATTCAGTTCAAGTGTAGCGATTTGGACATTCCCTCTATAAGCGATATCTTAGGATAAGTGTCTTTTACTGTGTGACTTATTTCACTTAGAATCATCGTCCCTAAATCCACTCCTCATGCTGCTAACTAGCCTTATGACATTGATTTCATGGCTGAGTGATATTCCATTGTGCCTAAGTACCACAACTTCTTTATCCATTTTTCTCTTTCTTGGGATATTTAAGGTGTACCGACGTGGAGGTTCTTGGAAACAGAGCAGCCCTAAACTTTGGGGTGCCTGTGTCTTGTTGATGTTTAGTTTTCCCAATTTATACGCCCATGAGTGGAAGTGCCCTATGCTCTCTAAGCTGTGTTTATTACATGTTTCAGGACACACCGTACACTTCTCCAGAGTGGCTGTTGGCAATTTACATCCCGCCCATCAGCGTAGCAAGGCTCCCATGTCTCCATGGCCTGTCCTGCTTTTCTGGTTTTTACACTTTTTGCAGCATGGCCCTTTGGACCGATGGCAAGCGAGACTTCTTTGTAGCGCTGATTTGCCCTTCCGGCTTGCTTCGTTTACCAAAAAGGGCGTATACGTTTTTTCCTGAATATATTCAGGAAAAAACGCATACGCCCTTTTTGGCCAAAGGCATCATTGTCAACGTTTTGCGGCTTTTCACGTGCTTTACAGGCGAGTCGAATCTACCTCCTGAAATCTGTTTCCTGCAATTCTGCCTTGCTTTCAAGTCCTCTTCGTTGCCTTCCGTCAATATATTTGTGGACGGGAGTTATCATTTATAACTCTGCAGGTTTGTGAATTGCAGTGCCCCTGAGCTCCATTTGTCAACTCGCTTTTTTGGGAGCCGGCCGCAAAAGCGCAGGATTGCTTCAGGCCCTATTCTGGTTCCGGGGGGCAGGCTGAGCCTGTGGTTCATTCTTCTTCCTAATGGGAAAATGGAGTGACCTGTGCCTGTCCCAACACCTAAGGCTAGTCTCTCGTTGGTTCCCCCTCTTCCCGTTCATCCTCAGGACGAATTGCAACCTGTACGAAACAGGAGGTTGAAGGTGCTGATTCTCCAAGTAGGGAGATGTTTAGTCAAGCGGCTGGAATGGCGAACCCGAGCACAAGGAGAGGAGATATGAGGTGCGTTTTAGAAACCTTTCCCGATCACACGGTGTACCATCATCTGGGTTTCCCATGCATGTTTTCGATGTAGGAAGATGCCCTTGAACCTGGAGATTTGGGACCCATGGGGTGGGTACCCCGCGGTATTACTTTAAAGGGTCTGCGTTTGCTCACCCAACCTCACCAATCCTCTCAGCCCCAAGAGTGTCCAGCCTTATGTCTCTTCCAGCTCTGGGTCTAGATATGGTCAATCCAGGTTGCATCAGAGCCCCTGAACGGATTTTGTAAGAATTTCTCTCTCTTTCACTGTCTTTGTTTTGTGGGTTGTTTTAAGTAATTTATGTTTAGAATGGGTCTTGGCTGCTTTTCTCTGCTGTGTTTATGCCGCTTTACACCCTCTTGATTCACTTACAGAGAGATATCAATACATAGGTTTTCAGATTCTTACTAGTCAGATATATTGTTGTGCGGTGACTAGGGGGTGTTGAGTCCAGTTCACTGAGCAGGGAGTAGGTCTTGTCTATTACATATTTGGCGTATGGAACGGTCTCTGAGCTAATTACAAACCCTTGTTTTATGCATCACCCCACCTCACCTTTCCCGTTAAGCCGCCATAGTGTGTCTTCTAAAGGTGTGACTCTGTTCTGTTTTGTAATTCAGTTCAAGTGTAGCGATTTTGACATTCCCTCTATAAGCGATATCTTAGGATAAGTGTCTTTTTCTGTGTGACTTATTTCACTTAGAATCATCGTCCCTAAATCCACTCCTCATGCTGCTAACTAGCCTTATGACATTGATTTCATGGCTGAGTGATATTCCATTGTGCCTAAGTACCACAACTTCTTTATCCATTTTTCTCTTTCCTGGGATATTTAAGGTGTACCGACGTGGAGGTTCTTGGAAACAGAGCAGCCCTAAACTTTGGGGTGCCTGTGTCTTGTTGATGTTTAGTTTTCCCAATTTATACGCCCATGAGTGGAAGTGCCCTATGCTCTCTAAGTTGTGTTTATTACATGTTTCAGGACACACCGTACACTTCTCCAGAGTGGCTGTTGGCAATTTACATCCCGCCCATAAGCGTAGCAAGGCTCCCATGTCTCCATGGCCTGTCCTGCTTTTCTGGTTTTTACACTTTTTTCAGCATGGCCCTTTGGACCGATGGCAAGCGAGACTTCTTTGTAGCGCTGATTTGCCCTTCCGGCTTGCTTGGTTAGCCAAAAAGGGCGTATGCGTTTTTTCCTGAATATATTCAGGAAAAAACGCATACGCCCTTTTTGGCCAAGGGCATCATTGTCAACGTTTTGCGGCTTTTCACGTGCTTTACAGGCGAGTCGAATCTACCTCCTGAAATCTGTTTCCTGCAATTCTGCCTTGCTTTCAAGTCCTCCTCGTTGCCTTCCGTCAATATATTTGTGGACGGGAGTTATCATTTATAACTCTGCAGGTTTGTGAATTGCAGTGCCCCTGAGCTCCATTTGTCAACTCGCTTTTTTGGGAGCCGGCCGCAAAAGCGCAGGATTGCTTCAGGCCCTATTCTGGTTCCGGGGGGCAGGCTGAGCCTGTGGTTCATTCTTCTTCCTGATGGGAAAATGGAGTGACCTGTGCCTGTCCAAACACCTAAGGCTAGTCTCTCGTTGGTTCCCCCTCTTCCCGTTCATGCTCAGGACAAATTGCAACCTGTACGAAACAGGAGGTTGAAGGTGCTGATTCTCCAAGTAGGGAGATGTTTAGTCAAGCGGCTGGAATGGCGAACCCGAGCACAAGGAGAGGAGAAATGAGGTGCGTTTTAGAAACCTTTCCCGATCACACGGTGTACCATCATCTGGGTTTCCCATGCATGTTTTCGATGTAGGAAGATGCCCTTGAACCTGGAGATTTGGGACCCATGGGGTGGGTACCCCGCGGTATTACTTTAAAGGGTCTGCGTTTGCTCACCCAACCTCACCAATCCTCTCAGCCCCAAGAGTGTCCAGCCTTATGTCTCATCCAGCTGTGGGTCTAGATATGGTCAATCCAGGTGGCATCAGAGCCCCTGAACGGATTTTGTAAGAATTTCTCTCTCTTTCACTGTCTTTGTTTTGTGGGTTCTTTTAAGTAATTTATGTTTAGAATGGGTCTTGGCTGCTTTTCCCTGCTGTGTTTATGCCGCTTTACACCCTCTTGATTCACTTACAGAGAGATATCAATACATAGGTTTTCAGATTCTTACTAGTCAGATATATTGTTGTGCGGTGACTAGAGGGTGTTGAGTCCAGTTCACTGAGCAGGGAGTAGGTCTTGTGTATTACATATTTGGCTTATGGAACGGTCTCTGAGCTAATTACAAACCCTTGTTTTATGCATCACCCCACCTCACCTTTCCCGTTAAGCAGCCATAGTGTGTCTTCTAAAGGTGTGACTCTGTTCTGTTTTGTAATTCAGTTCAAGTGTAGCGATTTTGACATTCCCTCTATAAGCGATATCTTAGGATAAGTGTCTTTTTCTGTGTGACTTATTTCACTTAGAATCATTGTCCCTAAATCCACTCCTCATGCTGCTAACTAGCCTTATGACATTGATTTCATGGCTGAGTGATATTCCATTGTGCCTAAGTACCACAACTTCTTTATCCATTTTTCTCTTTCCTGGGATATTTAAGGTGTACCGACGTGGAGGTTCTTGGAAACAGAGCAGCCCTAAACTTTGGGGTGCCTGTGTCTTGTTGATGTTTAGTTTTCCCAATTTATACGCCCATGAGTGGAAGTGCCCTATGCTCTCTAAGTTGTGTTTATTACATGTTTCAGGACACACCGTACACTTCTCCAGAGTGGCTGTTGGCAATTTACATCCCGCCCATCAGCGTAGCAAGGCTCCCATGTCTCCATGGCCTGTCCTGCTTTTCTGGGTTTTACACTTTTTTCAGCATGACCCTTTGGACCGATGGCAAGCGAGACTTCTTTGTAGCGCTGATTTGCCCTTTCGGCTTGCTTGGTTGGCCAAAAAGGGCGTATGCGTTTTTTCCTGAATATATTCAGGAAAAAACGCATACGCCCTTTTTGGCCAAGGGCATCATTGTCAACGTTTTGCGGCTTTTCACGTGCTTTACAGGCGAGTCGAATCTACCTCCTGAAATCTGTTTCCTGCAATTCTGCCTTGCTTTCAAGTCCTCTTCGTTGCCTTCCGTCAATACATTTGTGGACGGGAGTTATCATTTATAACTCTGCAGGTTTGTGAATTGCAGTGCCCCTGAGCTCCATTTGTCAACTCGCTTTTTTGGGAGCCGGCCGCAAAAGCGCAGGATTGCTTCAGGCCCTATTCTGGTTCCGGGGGGCAGGCTGAGCCTGTGGTTCATTCTTCTTCCTGATGGGAAAATGGAGTGACCTGTGCCTGTCCCAACACCTAAGGCTAGTCTCTCGTTGGTTCCCCCTCTTCCCGTTCATCCTCAGGACAAATTGCAACCTGTACGAAACAGGAGGTTGAAGGTGCTGATTCTCCAAGTAGGGAGATGTTTAGTCAAGCGGCTGGAATGGCGAACCCGAGCACAAGGAGAGGAGAAATGAGGTGCGTTTTAGAAACCTTTCCCGATCACACGGTGTACCATCATCTGGGTTTCCCATGCATGTTTTCGATGTAGGAAGATGCCCTTGAACCTGGAGATTTGGGACCCATGGGGTGGGTACCCCGCGGTATTACTTTAAAGGGTCTGCGTTTGCTCACCCAACCTCACCAATCCTCTCAGCCCCAAGAGTGTCCAGCCTTATGTCTCATCCAGCTGTGGGTCTAGATATGGTCAATCCAGGTGGCATCAGAGCCCCTGAACGGATTTTGTAAGAATTTCTCTCTCTTTCACTGTCTTTGTTTTGTGGGTTCTTTTAAGTAATTTATGTTTAGAATGGGTCTTGGCTGCTTTTCCCTGCTGTGTTTATGCCGCTTTACACCCTCTTGATTCACTTACAGAGAGATATCAATACATAGGTTTTCAGATTCTTACTAGTCAGATATATTGTTGTGCGGTGACTAGAGGGTGTTGAGTCCAGTTCACTGAGCAGGGAGTAGGTCTTGTGTATTACATATTTGGCTTATGGAACGGTCTCTGAGCTAATTACAAACCCTTGTTTTATGCATCACCCCACCTCACCTTTCCCGTTAAGCAGCCATAGTGTGTCTTCTAAAGGTGTGACTCTGTTCTGTTTTGTAATTCAGTTCAAGTGTAGCGATTTTGACATTCCCTCTATAAGCGATATCTTAGGATAAGTGTCTTTTTCTGTGTGACTTATTTCACTTAGAATCATTGTCCCTAAATCCACTCCTCATGCTGCTAACTAGCCTTATGACATTGATTTCATGGCTGAGTGATATTCCATTGTGCCTAAGTACCACAACTTCTTTATCCATTTTTCTCTTTCCTGGGATATTTAAGGTGTACCGACGTGGAGGTTCTTGGAAACAGAGCAGCCCTAAACTTTGGGGTGCCTGTGTCTTGTTGATGTTTAGTTTTCCCAATTTATACGCCCATGAGTGGAAGTGCCCTATGCTCTCTAAGTTGTGTTTATTACATGTTTCAGGACACACCGTACACTTCTCCAGAGTGGCTGTTGACAATTTACATCCCGCCCATCAGCGTAGCAAGGCTCCCATGTCTCCATGGCCTGTCCTGCTTTTCTGGGTTTTACACTTTTTTCAGCATGGCCCTTTGGACCGATGGCAAGCGAGACTTCTTTGTAGCGCTGATTTGCCCTTTCGGCTTGCTTGGTTGGCCAAAAAGGGCGTATGCGTTTTTTCCTGAATATATTCAGGAAAAAACGCATACGCCCTTTTTGGCCAAGGGCATCATTGTCAACGTTTTGCGGCTTTTCACGTGCTTTACAGGCGAGTCGAATCTACCTCCTGAAATCTGTTTCCTGCAATTCTGCCTTGCTTTCAAGTCCTCTTCGTTGCCTTCCGTCAATACATTTGTGGACGGGAGTTATCATTTATAACTCTGCAGGTTTGTGAATTGCAGTGCCCCTGAGCTCCATTTGTCAACTCGCTTTTTTGGGAGCCGGCCGCAAAAGCGCAGGATTGCTTCAGGCCCTATTCTGGTTCCGGGGGGCAGGCTGAGCCTGTGGTTCATTCTTCTTCCTAATGGGAAAATGGAGTGACCTGTGCCTGTCCCAACACCTAAGGCTAGTCTCTCGTTGGTTCCCCCTCTTCCCGTTCATCCTCAGGACAAATTGCAACCTGTACGAAACAGGAGGTTGAAGGTGCTGATTCTCCAATTAGGGAGATGTTTAGTCAAGTGGCTGGAATGGCGAACCCGAGCACAAGGAGAGGAGAAATGAGGTGCGTTTTAGAAACCTTTCCCGATCACACGGTGTACCATCATCTGGGTTTCCCATGCATGTTTTCGATGTAGGAAGATGCCCTTGAACCTGGAGATTTGGGACCCATGGGGTGGGTACCCCGCGGTATTACTTTAAAGGGTCTGCGTTTGCTCACCCAACCTCACCAATCCTCTCAGCCCCAAGAGTGTCCAGCCTTATGTCTCATCCAGCTGTGGGTCTAGATATGGTCAATCCAGGTGGCATCAGAGCCCCTGAACGGATTTTGTAAGAATTTCTCTCTCTTTCACTGTCTTTGTTTTGTGGGTTCTTTTAAGTAATTTATGTTTAGAATGGGTCTTGGCTGCTTTTCCCTGCTGTGTTTATGCCGCTTTACACCCTCTTGATTCACTTACAGAGAGATATCAATACATAGGTTTTCAGATTCTTACTAGTCAGATATATTGTTGTGCGGTGACTAGAGGGTGTTGAGTCCAGTTCACTGAGCAGGGAGTAGGTCTTGTGTATTACATATTTGGCTTATGGAACGGTCTCTGAGCTAATTACAAACCCTTGTTTTATGCATCACCCCACCTCACCTTTCCCGTTAAGCAGCCATAGTGTGTCTTCTAAAGGTGTGACTCTGTTCTGTTTTGTAATTCAGTTCAAGTGTAGCGATTTTGACATTCCCTCTATAAGCGATATCTTAGGATAAGTGTCTTTTTCTGTGTGACTTATTTCACTTAGAATCATTGTCCCTAAATCCACTCCTCATGCTGCTAACTAGCCTTATGACATTGATTTCATGGCTGAGTGATATTCCATTGTGCCTAAGTACCACAACTTCTTTATCCATTTTTCTCTTTCCTGGGATATTTAAGGTGTACCGACGTGGAGGTTCTTGGAAACAGAGCAGCCCTAAACTTTGGGGTGCCTGTGTCTTGTTGATGTTTAGTTTTCCCAATTTATACGCCCATGAGTGGAAGTGCCCTATGCTCTCTAAGTTGTGTTTATTACATGTTTCAGGACACACCGTACACTTCTCCAGAGTGGCTGTTGGCAATTTACATCCCGCCAATCAGCGTAGCAAGGCTCCCATGTCTCCATGGCCTGTCCTGCTTTTCTGGGTTTTACACTTTTTTCAGCATGGCCCTTTGGACCGATGGCAAGCGAGACTTCTTTGTAGCGCTGATTTGCCCTTTCGGCTTGCTTGGTTGGCCAAAAAGGGCGTATGCGTTTTTTCCTGAATATATTCAGGAAAAAACGCATACGCCCTTTTTGGCCAAGGGCATCATTGTCAACGTTTTGCGGCTTTTCACGTGCTTTACAGGCGAGTCGAATCTACCTCCTGAAATCTGTTTCCTGCAATTCTGCCTTGCTTTCAAGTCCTCTTCGTTGCCTTCCGTCAATACATTTGTGGACGGGAGTTATCATTTATAACTCTGCAGGTTTGTGAATTGCACTGCCCCTGAGCTCCATTTGTCAACTCGCTTTTTTGGGAGCCGGCCGCAAAAGCGCAGGATTGCTTCAGGCCCTATTCTGGTTCCGGGGGCAGGCTGAGCCTGTGGTTCATTCTTCTTCCTGATGGGAAAATGGAGTGACCTGTGCCTGTCCCAACACCTAAGGCTAGTCTCTCGTTGGTTCCCCCTCTTCCCGTTCATGCTCAGGACAAATTGCAACCTGTACGAAACAGGAGGTTGAAGGTGCTGATTCTCCAAGTAGGGAGATGTTTAGTCAAGCGGCTGGAATGGCGAACCCGAGCACAAGGAGAGGAGAAATGAGGTGCGTTTTAGAAACCTTTCCCGATCACACGGTGTACCATCATCTGGGTTTCCCATGCATGTTTTCGATGTAGGAAGATGCCCTTGAACCTGGAGATTTGGGACCCATGGGGTGGGTACCCCGCGGTATTACTTTAAAGGGTCTGCGTTTGCTCACCCAACCTCACCAATCCTCTCAGCCCCAAGAGTGTCCAGCCTTATGTCTCATCCAGCTGTGGGTCTAGATATGGTCAATCCAGGTGGCATCAGAGCCCCTGAACGGATTTTGTAAGAATTTCTCTCTCTTTCACTGTCTTTGTTTTGTGGGTTCTTTTAAGTAATTTATGTTTAGAATGGGTCTTGGCTGCTTTTCCCTGCTGTGTTTATGCCGCTTTACACCCTCTTGATTCACTTACAGAGAGATATCAATACATAGGTTTTCAGATTCTTACTAGTCAGATATATTGTTGTGCGGTGACTAGAGGGTGTTGAGTCCAGTTCACTGAGCAGGGAGTAGGTCTTGTGTATTACATATTTGGCTTATGGAACGGTCTCTGAGCTAATTACAAACCCTTGTTTTATGCATCACCCCACCTCACCTTTCCCGTTAAGCAGCCATAGTGTGTCTTCTAAAGGTGTGACTCTGTTCTGTTTTGTAATTCAGTTCAAGTGTAGCGATTTTGACATTCCCTCTATAAGCGATATCTTAGGATAAGTGTCTTTTTCTGTGTGACTTATTTCACTTAGAATCATTGTCCCTAAATCCACTCCTCATGCTGCTAACTAGCCTTATGACATTGATTTCATGGCTGAGTGATATTCCATTGTGCCTAAGTACCACAACTTCTTTATCCATTTTTCTCTTTCCTGGGATATTTAAGGTGTACCGACGTGGAGGTTCTTGGAAACAGAGCAGCCCTAAACTTTGAGGTGCCTGTGTCTTGTTGATGTTTAGTTTTCCCAATTTATACGCCCATGAGTGGAAGTGCCCTATGCTCTCTAAGTTGTGTTTATTACATGTTTCAGGACACACCGTACACTTCTCCAGAGTGGCTGTTGGCAATTTACATCCCGCCCATCAGCGTAGCAAGGCTCCCATGTCTCCATGGCCTGTCCTGCTTTTCTGGGTTTTACACTTTTTTCAGCATGGCCCTTTGGACCGATGGCAAGCGAGACTTCTTTGTAGCGCTGATTTGCCCTTTCGGCTTGCTTGGTTGGCCAAAAAGGGCGTATGCGTTTTCTCCTGAATATATTCAGGAGAAAACGGATACGCCCTTTTTGGCCAAGGGCATCATTGTCAACGTTTTGCGGCTTTTCACGTGCTTTACAGGCGAGTCGAATCTACCTCCTGAAATCTGTTTCCTGCAATTCTGCCTTGCTTTCAAGTCCTCTTCGTTGCCTTCCGTCAACACATTTGTGGACGGGAGTTATCATTTATAACTCTGCAGGTTTGTGAATTGCAGTGCCCCTGAGCTCCATTTGTCAACTCGCTTTTTTGGGAGCCGGCCGCAAAAGCGCAGGATTGCTTCAGGCCCTATTCTGGTTCCGGGGGCAGGCTGAGCCTGTGGTTCATTCTTCTTCCTAATGGGAAAATGGAGTGACCTGTGCCTGTCCCAACACCTAAGGCTAGTCTCTCGTTGGTTCCCCCTCTTCCCGTTCATGCTCAGGACAAATTGCAACCTGTACGAAACAGGAGGTTGAAGGTGCTGATTCTCCAAGTAGGGAGATGTTTAGTCAAGCGGCTGGAATGGCGAACCCGAGCACAAGGAAAGGAGAAATGAGGTGCGTTTTAGAAACCTTTCCTGATCACACGGTGTACCATCATCTGGGTTTCCCATGCATGTTTTCGATGTAGGAAGATGCCCTTGAACCTGGAGATTTGGGACCCATGGGGTGGGTACCCCGCGGTATTACTTTAAAGGGTCTGCGTTTGCTCACCCAACCTCACCAATCCTCTCAGCCCCAAGAGTGTCCAGCCTTATGTCTCATCCAGCTGTGGGTCTAGATATGGTCAATCCAGGTGGCATCAGAGCCCCTGAACGGATTTTGTAAGAATTTCTCTCTCTTTCACTGTCTTTGTTTTGTGGGTTCTTTTAAGTAATTTATGTTTAGAATGGGTCTTGGCTGCTTTTCCCTGCTGTGTTTATGCCGCTTTACACCCTCTTGATTCACTTACAGAGAGATATCAATACATAGGTTTTCAGATTCTTACTAGTCAGATATATTGTTGTTCGGTGACTAGAGGGTGTTGAGTCCAGTTCACTGAGCAGGGAGTAGGTCTTGTGTATTACATATTTGGCTTATGGAACGGTCTCTGAGCTAATTACAAACCCTTGTTTTATGCATCACCCCACCTCACCTTTCCCGTTAAGCAGCCATAGTGTGTCTTCTAAAGGTGTGGCTGTGTTCTGTTTTGTAATTCAGTTCAAGTGTAGCGATTTTGACATTCCCTCTATAAGCGATATCTTAGGATAAGTGTCTTTTTCTGTGTGACTTATTTCACTTAGAATCATCGTCCCTAAATCCACTCCTCATGCTGCTAACTAGCCTTATGACATTGATTTCATGGCTGAGTGATATTCCATTGTGCCTAAGTACCACAACTTCTTTATCCATTTTTCTCTTTCCTGGGATATTTAAGGTGTACCGACGTGGAGGTTCTTGGAAACAGAGCAGCCCTAAACTTTGGGGTGCCTGTGTCTTGTTGATGTTTAGTTTTCCCAATTTATACGCCCATGAGTGGAAGTGCCCTATGCTCTCTAAGTTGTGTTTATTACATGTTTCAGGACACACCGTACACTTCTCCAGAGTGGCTGTTGGCAATTTACATCCCGCCCATCAGCGTAGCAAGGCTCCCATGTCTCCATGGCCTGTCCTGCTTTTCTGGGTTTTACACTTTTTTCAGCATGGCCCTTTGGACCGATGGCAAGCGAGACTTCTTTGTAGCGCTGATTTGCCCTTCCGGCTTGCTTGGTTGGCCAAAAAGGGCGTATGCGTTTTTTCCTGAATATATTCAGGAAAAAACGCATACGCCCTTTTTGGCCAAGGGCATCATTGTCAACGTTTTGCGGCTTTTCACGTGCTTTACAGGCGAGTCGAATCTACCTCCTGAAATCTGTTTCCTGCAATTCTGCCTTGCTTTCAAGTCCTCTTCGTTGCCTTCCGTCAATACATTTGTGGACGGGAGTTATCATTTATAACTCTGCAGGTTTGTGAATTGCAGTGCCCCTGAGCTCCATTTGTCAACTCGCTTTTTTGGGAGCCGGCCGCAAAAGCGCAGGATTGCTTCAGGCCCTATTCTGGTTCCGGGGGGCAGGCTGAGCCTGTGGTTCATTCTTCTTCCTGATGGGAAAATGGAGTGACCTGTGCCTGTCCCAACACCTAAGGCTAGTCTCTCGTTGGTTCCCCCTCTTCCCGTTCATGCTCAGGACAAATTGCAACCTGTACGAAACAGGAGGTTGAAGGTGCTGATTCTCCAAATAGGGAGATGTTTAGTCAAGCGGCTGGAATGGCGAACCCGAGCACAAGGAGAGGAGAAATGAGGTGCGTTTTAGAAACCTTTCCCGATCACACGGTGTACCATCATCTGGGTTTCCCATGCATGTTTTCGATGTAGGAAGATGCCCTTGAACCTGGAGATTTGGGACCCATGGGGTGGGTACCCCGCGGTATTACTGTAAAGGGTCTGTGTTTGCTCACCCAACCTCACCAATCCTCTCAGCCCCAAGAGTGTCCAGCCTTATGTCTCATCCAGCTGTGGGTCTAGATATGGTCAATCCAGGTGGCATCAGAGCCCCTGAACGGATTTTGTAAGAATTTCTCTCTCTTTCACTGTCTTTGTTTTGTGGGTTCTTTTAAGTAATTTATGTTTAGAATGGGTCTTGGCTGCTTTTCCCTGCTGTGTTTATGCCGCTTTACACCCTCTTGATTCACTTACAGAGAGATATCAATACATAGGTTTTCAGATTCTTACTAGTCAGATATATTGTTGTGCGGTGACTAGGGGGTGTTGAGTCCAGTTCACTGCGCAGGGAGTAGGTCTTGTCTATTACATATTTGGCGTATGGAACGGTCTCTGAGCTAATTACAAACCCTTGTTTTATGCATCACCCCACCTCACCTTTCCCGTTAAGCAGCCATAGTGTGTCTTCTAAAGGTGTGACTCTGTTCTGTTTTGTAATTCAGTTCAAGTGTAGCGATTTGGACATTCCCTCTATAAGCGATATCTTAGGATAAGTGTCTTTTTCTGTGTGACTTATTTCACTTAGAATCATCGTCCCTAAATCCACTCCTCATGCTGCTAACTAGCCTTATGACATTGATTTCATGGCTGAGTGATATTCCATTGTGCCTAAGTACCACAACTTCTTTATCCATTTTTCTCTTTCCTGGGATATTTAAGGTGTACCGACGTGGAGGTTCTTGGAAACAGAGCAGCCCTAAACTTTGGGGTGCCTGTGTCTTGTTGATGTTTAGTTTTCCCAATTTATACGCCCATGAGTGGAAGTGCCCTATGCTCTCTAAGTTGTGTTTATTACATGTTTCAGGACACACCGTACACTTCTCCAGAGTGGCTGTTGGCAATTTACATCCCGCCCATAAGCGTAGCAAGGCTCCCATGTCTCCATGGCCTGTCCTGCTTTTCTGGGTTTTACACTTTTTTCAGCATGGCCCTTTGGACCGATGGCAAGCGAAACTTCTTTGTAGCGCTGATTTGCCCTTCCGGCTTGTTTGGTTGGCCAAAAAGGGCGTATGCGTTTTTTCCTGAATATATTCAGGAAAAAACGCATACGCCCTTTTTGGCCAAGGGCATCATTGTCAACGTTTTGCGGCTTTTCACGTGCTTTACAGGCGAGTCGAATCTACCTCCTGAAATCTGTTTCCTGCAATTCTGCCTTGCTTTCAAGTCCTCTTCGTTGCCTTCCGTCAATATATTTGTGGACGGGAGTTATCATTTATAACTCTGCAGGTTTGTGAATTGCAGTGCCCCTGAGCTCCATTTGTCAACTCGCTTTTTTGGGAGCCGGCCGCAAAAGCGCAGGATTGCTTCAGGCCCTATTCTGGTTCCGGGGGGCAGGCTGAGCCTGTGGTTCATTCTTCTTCCTGATGGGAAAATGGAGTGACCTGTGCCTGTCCCAACACCTAAGGCTAGTCTCTCGTTGGTTCCCCCTCTTCCCGTTCATCCTCAGGACAAATTGCAACCTGTACGAAACAGGAGGTTGAAGGTGCTGATTCTCCAAGTAGGGAGATGTTTAGTCAAGTGGCTGGAATGGCGAACCCGAGCACAAGGAGAGGAGAAATGAGGTGCGTTTTAGAAACCTTTCCCGATCACACGGTGTACCATCATCTGGGTTTCCCATGCATGTTTTCGATGTAGGAAGATGCCCTTGAACCTGGAGATTTGGGACCCATGGGGTGGGTACCCCGCGGTATTACTTTAAAGGGTCTGCGTTTGCTCACCCAACCTCACCAATCCTCTCAGCCCCAAGAGTGTCCAGCCTTATGTCTCATCCAGCTGTGGGTCTAGATATGGTCAATCCAGGTGGCATCGAGCCCCTGAACGGATTTTGTAAGAATTTCTCTCTCTTTCACTGTCTTTGTTTTGTGGGTTCTTTTAAGTAATTTATGTTTAGAATGGGTCTTGGCTGCTTTTCCCTGCTGTGTTTATGCCGCTTTACACCCTCTTGATTCACTTACAGAGAGATATCAATACATAGGTTTTCAGATTCTTACTAGTCAGATATATTGTTGTGCGGTGACTAGAGGGTGTTGAGTCCAGTTCACTGAGCAGGGAGTAGGTCTTGTGTATTACATATTTGGCTTATGGAACGGTCTCTGAGCTAATTACAAACCCTTGTTTTATGCATCACCCCACCTCACCTTTCCCGTTAAGCAGCCATAGTGTGTCTTCTAAAGGTGTGAGTCTGTTCTGTTTTGTAATTCAGTTCAAGTGTAGCGATTTTGACATTCCCTCTATAAGCGATATCTTAGGATAAGTGTCTTTTTCTGTGTGACTTATTTCACTTAGAATCATTGTCCCTAAATCCACTCCTCATGCTGCTAACTAGCCTTATGACATTGATTTCATGGCTGAGTGATATTCCATTGTGCCTAAGTACCACAACTTCTTTATCCATTTTTCTCTTTCCTGGGATATTTAAGGTGTACCGACGTGGAGGTTCTTGGAAACAGAGCAGCCCTAAACTTTGGGGTGCCTGTGTCTTGTTGATGTTTAGTTTTCCCAATTTATACGCCCATGAGTGGAAGTGCCCTATGCTCTCTAAGTTGTGTTTATTACATGTTTCAGGACACACCGTACACTTCTCCAGAGTGGCTGTTGGCAATTTACATCCCGCCCATCAGCGTAGCAAGGCTCCCATGTCTCCATGGCCTGTCCTGCTTTTCTGGGTTTTACACTTTTTTCAGCATGGCCCTTTGGACCGATGGCAAGCGAGACTTCTTTGTAGCGCTGATTTGCCCTTTCGGCTTGCTTGGTTGGCCAAAAAGGGCGTATGCGTTTTTTCCTGAATATATTCAGGAAAAAACGCATACGCCCTTTTTGGCCAAGGGCATCATTGTCAACGTTTTGCGGCTTTTCACGTGCTTTACAGGCGAGTCGAATCTACCTCCTGAAATCTGTTTCCTGCAATTCTGCCTTGCTTTCAAGTCCTCTTCGTTGCCTTCCGTCAATACATTTGTGGACGGGAGTTATCATTTATAACTCTGCAGGTTTGTGAATTGCAGTGCCCCTGAGCTCCATTTGTCAACTCGCTTTTTTGGGAGCCAGCCGCAAAAGCGCAGGATTGCTTCAGGCCCTATTCTGGTTCCGGGGGGCAGGCTGAGCCTGTGGTTCATTCTTCTTCCTGATGGGAAAATGGAGTGACCTGTGCCTGTCCCAACACCTAAGGCTAGTCTCTCGTTGGTTCCCCCTCTTCCCGTTCATGCTCAGGACAAATTGCAACCTGTACGAAACAGGAGGTTGAAGGTGCTGATTCTCCAAGTAGGGAGATGTTTAGTCAAGCGGCTGGAATGGCGAACCCGAGCACAAGGAGAGGAGAAATGAGGTGCGTTTTAGAAACCTTTCCCGATCACACGGTGTACCATCATCTGGGTTTCCCATGCATGTTTTCGATGTAGGAAGATGCCCTTGAACCTGGAGATTTGGGACCCATGGGGTGGGTACCCCGCGGTATTACTTTAAAGGGTCTGCGTTTGCTCACCCAACCTCACCAATCCTCTCAGCCCCAAGAGTGTCCAGCCTTATGTCTCATCCAGCTGTGGGTCTAGATATGGTCAATCCAGGTGGAATCAGAGCCCCTGAACGGATTTTGTAAGAATTTCTCTCTCTTTCACTGTCTTTGTTTTGTGGGTTCTTTTAAGTAATTTATGTTTAGAATGGGTCTTGGCTGCTTTTCCCTGCTGTGTTTATGCCGCTTTACACCCTCTTGATTCACTTACAGAGAGATAACAATACATAGGTTTTCAGATTCTTACTAGTCAGATATATTGTTGTGCGGTGACTAGAGGGTGTTGAGTCCAGTTCACTGAGCAGGGAGTAGGTCTTGTGTATTACATATTTGGCTTATGGAACGGTCTCTGAGCTAATTACAAACCCTTGTTTTATGCATCACCCCACCTCACCTTTCCCGTTAAGCAGCCATAGTGTGTCTTCTAAAGGTGTGACTCTGTTCTGTTTTGTAATTCAGTTCAAGTGTAGCGATTTTGACATTCCCTCTATAAGCGATATCTTAGGATAAGTGTCTTTTTCTGTGTGACTTATTTCACTTAGAATCATTGTCCCTAAATCCACTCCTCATGCTGCTAACTAGCCTTATGACATTGATTTCATGGCTGAGTGATATTCCATTGTGCCTAAGTACCACAACTTCTTTATCCATTTTTCTCTTTCCTGGGATATTTAAGGTGTACCGACGTGGAGGTTCTTGGAAACAGAGCAGCCCTAAACTTTGGGGTGCCTGTGTCTTGTTGATGTTTAGTTTTCCCAATTTATACGCCCATGAGTGGAAGTGCCCTATGCTCTCTAAGTTGTGTTTATTACATGTTTCAGGACACACCGTACACTTCTCCAGAGTGGCTGTTGGCAATTTACATCCCGCCCATCAGCGTAGCAAGGCTCCCATGTCTCCATGGCCTGTCCTGCTTTCCTGGGTTTTACACTTTTTTCAGCATGGCCCTTTGGACCGATGGCAAGCGAGACTTCTTTGTAGCGCTGATTTGCCCGTTCGGCTTGCTTGGTTGGCCAAAAAGGGCGTATGCGTTTTTTCCTGAATATATTCAGGAAAAAACGCATACGCCCTTTTTGGCCAAGGGCATCATTGTCAACGTTTTGCGGCTTTTCACGTGCTTTACAGGCGAGTCGAATCTACCTCCTGAAATCTGTTTCCTGCAATTCTGCCTTGCTTTCAAGTCCTCTTCGTTGCCTTCCGTCAATACATTTGTGGACGGGAGTTATCATTTATAACTCTGCAGGTTTGTGAATTGCAGTGCCCCTGAGCTCCATTTGTCAACTCGCTTTTTTGGGAGCCAGCCGCAAAAGCGCAGGATTGCTTCAGGCCCTATTCTGGTTCCGGGGGGCAGGCTGAGCCTGTGGTTCATTCTTCTTCCTGATGGGAAAATGGAGTGACCTGTGCCTGTCCCAACACCTAAGGCTAGTCTCTCGTTGGTTCCCCCTCTTCCCGTTCATGCTCAGGACAAATTGCAACCTGTACGAAACAGGAGGTTGAAGGTGCTGATTCTCCAAGTAGGGAGATGTTTAGTCAAGCGGCTGGAATGGCGAACCCGAGCACAAGGAGAGGAGAAATGAGGTGCGTTTTAGAAACCTTTCCCGATCACACGGTGTACCATCATCTGGGTTTCCCATGCATGTTTTCGATGTAGGAAGATGCCCTTGAACCTGGAGATTTGGGACCCATGGGGTGGGTACCCCGCGGTATTACTTTAAAGGGTCTGCGTTTGCTCACCCAACCTCACCAAACCTCTCAGCCCCAAGAGTGTCCAGCCTTATGTCTCATCCAGCTGTGGGTCTAGATATGGTCAATCCAGGTGGCATCAGAGCCCCTGAACGGATTTTGTAAGAATTTCTCTCTCTTTCACTGTCTTTGTTTTGTGGGTTCTTTTAAGTAATTTATGTTTAGAATGGGTCTTGGCTGCTTTTCCCTGCTGTGTTTATGCCGCTTTACACCCTCTTGATTCACTTACAGAGAGATATCAATACATAGGTTTTCAGATTCTTACTAGTCAGATATATTGTTGTGCGGTGACTAGAGGGTGTTGAGTCCAGTTCACTGAGCAGGGAGTAGGTCTTGTGTATTACATATTTGGCTTATGGAACGGTCTCTGAGCTAATTACAAACCCTTGTTTTATGCATCACCCCACCTCACCTTTCCCGTTAAGCAGCCATAGTGTGTCTTCTAAAGGTGTGACTCTGTTCTGTTTTGTAATTCAGTTCAAGTGTAGCGATTTTGACATTCCCTCTATAAGCGATATCTTAGGATAAGTGTCTTTTTCTGTGTGACTTATTTCACTTAGAATCATCGTCCCTAAATCCACTCCTCATGCTGCTAACTAGCCTTATGACATTGATTTCATGGCTGAGTGATATTCCATTGTGCCTAAGTACCACAACTTCTTTATCCATTTTTCTCTTTCCTGGGATATTTAAGGTGTACCGACGTGGAGGTTCTTGGAAACAGAGCAGCCCTAAACTTTGGGGTGCCTGTGTCTTGTTGATGTTTAGTTTTCCCAATTTATACGCCCATGAGTGGAAGTGCCCTATGGTCTCTAAGTTGTGTTTATTACATGTTTCAGGACACACCGTACACTTCTCCAGAGTGGCTGTTGGCAATTTACATCCCGCCCATCAGCGTAGCAAGGCTCCCATGTCTCCATGGCCTGTCCTGCTTTTCTGGGTTTTACACTTTTTTCAGCATGGCCCTTTGGACCGATGGCAAGTGAGACTTCTTTGTAGCGCTGATTTGCCCTTCCGGCTTGCTTGGTTGGCCAAAAAGGGCGTATGCGTTTTTTCCTGAATATATTCAGGAAAAAACGCATACGCCCTTTTTGGCCAAGGGCATCATTGTCAACGTTTTGCGCCTTTTCACGTGCTTTACAGGCGAGTCGAATCTACCTCCTGAAATCTGTTTCCTGCAATTCTGCCTTGCTTTCAAGTCCTCTTCGTTGCCTTCCGTCAATACATTTGTGGACGGGAGTTATCATTTATAACTCTGCAGGTTTGTGAATTGCAGTGCCCCTGAGCTCCATTTGTCAACTCGCTTTTTTGGGAGCTGGCCGCAAAAGCGCAGGATTGCTTTAGGCCCTATTCTGGTTCCGGGGGCAGGCTGAGCCTGTGGTTCATTCTTCTTCCTAATGGGAAAATGGAGTGACCTGTGCCTGTCCCAACACCTAAGGCTAGTCTCTCGTTGGTTCCCCCTCTTCCCGTTCATGCTCAGGACAAATTGCAACCTGTACGAAACAGGAGGTTGAAGGTGCTGATTCTCCAAGTAGGGAGATGTTTAGTCAAGCGGCTGGAATGGCGAACCCGAGCACAAGGAGAGGAGAAATGAGGTGCGTTTTAGCAACCTTTCCTGATCACACGGTGTACCATCATCTGGGTTTCCCATGCATGTTTTCGATGTAGGAAGATGCCCTTGAACCTGGAGATTTGGGACCCATGGGGTGGGTACCCCGCGGTATTACTTTAAAGGGTCTGCGTTTGCTCACCCAACCTCACCAATCCTCTCAGCCCCAAGAGTGTCCAGCCTTATGTCTCATCCAGCTGTAGGTCTAGATATGGTCAATCCAGGTGGCATCAGAGCCCCTGAACGGATTTTGTAAGAATTTCTCTCTCTTTCACTGTCTTTGTTTTGTGGGTTCTTTTAAGTAATTTATGTTTAGAATGGGTCTTGGCTGCTTTTCCCTGCTGTGTTTATGCCGCTTTACACCCTCTTGATTCACTTACAGAGAGATATCAATACATAGGTTTATAGATTCTTACTAGTCAGATATATTGTTGTGCGGTGACTAGAGGGTGTTGAGTCCAGTTCACTGAGCAGGGAGTAGGTCTTGTGTATTACATATTTGGCTTATGGAACGGTCTCTGAGCTAATTACAAACCCTTGTTTTATGCATCACCCCACCTCACCTTTCCCGTTAAGCAGCCATAGTGTGTCTTCTAAAGGTGTGAGTCTGTTCTGTTTTGTAATTCAGTTCAAGTGTAGCGATTTTGACATTCCCTCTATAAGCGATATCTTAGGATAAGTGTCTTTTTCTGTGTGACTTATTTCACTTAGAATCATTGTCCCTAAATCCACTCCTCATGCTGCTAACTAGCCTTATGACATTGATTTCATGGCTGAGTGATATTCCATTGTGCCTAAGTACCACAACTTCTTTATCCATTTTTCTCTTTCCTGGGATATTTAAGGTGTACCGACGTGGAGGTTCTTGGAAACAGAGCAGCCCTAAACTTTGGGGTGCCTGTGTCTTGTTGATGTTTAGTTTTCCCAATTTATACGCCCATGAGTGGAAGTGCCCTATGCTCTCTAAGTTGTGTTTATTACATGTTTCAGGACACACCGTACACTTCTCCAGAGTGGCTGTTGGCAATTTACATCCCGCCCATCAGCGTAGCAAGGCTCCCATGTCTCCATGGCCTGTCCTGCTTTTCTGGGTTTTACACTTTTTTCAGCATGGCCCTTTGGACCGATGGCAAGCGAGACTTCTTTGTAGCGCTGATTTGCCCTTTCGGCTTGCTTGGTTGGCCAAAAAGGGCGTATGCGTTTTTTCCTGAATATATTCAGGAAAAAACGCATACGCCCTTTTTGGCCAAGGGCATCATTGTCAACGTTTTGCGGCTTTTCACGTGCTTTACAGGCGAGTCGAATCTACCTCCTGAAATCTGTTTCCTGCAATTCTGCCTTGCTTTCAAGTGCTCTTCGTTGCCTTCCGTCAATACATTTGTGGACGGGAGTTATCATTTATAACTCTGCAGGTTTGTGAATTGCAGTGCCTCTGAGCTCCATTTGTCAACTCGCTTTTTTGGGAGCCGGCCGCAAAAGCGCAGGATTGCTTCAGGCCCTATTCTGGTTCCGGGGGGCAGGCTGAGCCTGTGGTTCATTCTTCTTCCTAATGGGAAAATGGAGTGACCTGTGCCTGTCCCAACACCTAAGGCTAGTCTCTCGTTGGTTCCCCCTCTTCCCGTTCATGCTCAGGACAAATTGCAACCTGTACGAAACAGGAGGTTGAAGGTGCTGATTCTCCAAGTAGGGAGATGTTTAGTCAAGCGGCTGGAACGGCGAACCCGAGCACAAGGAGAGGAGAAATGAGGTGCGTTTTAGAAACCTTTCCCGATCACACGGTGTACCATCATCTGGGTTTCCCATGCATGTTTTCGATGTAGGAAGATGCCCTTGAACCTGGAGATTTGGGACCCATGGGGTGGGTACCCCGCGGTATTACGTTAAAGGGTCTGCGTTTGCTCACCCAACCTCACCAATCCTCTCAGCCCCAAGAGTGTCCAGCCTTATGTCTCATCCAGCTGTGGGTCTAGATATGGTCAATCCAGGTTGCATCAGAGCCCCTGAACGGATTTTGTAAGAATTTCTCTGTCTTTCACAGTCTTTGTTTTGTGGGTTCTTTTAAGTAATTTATGTTTAGAATGGGTCTTGGCTGCTTTTCCCTGCTGTGTTTATGCCGCTTTACACCCTCTTGATTCACTTACAGAGAGATATCAATACATAGGTTTTCAGATTCTTACTAGTCAGATATATTGTTGTGCGGTGACTAGGGGGTGTTGAGTCCAGTTCACTGAGCAGGGAGTAGGTCTTGTCTATTACATATTTGGCTTATGGAACGGTCTCTGAGCTAATTACAAACCCTTGTTTTATGCATCACCCCACCTCACCTTTCCCGTTAAGCCGCCATATTGTGTCTTCTAAAGGTGTGACTCTGTTCTGTTTTGTAATTCAGTTCAAGTGTAGTGATTTTGACATTCCCTCTATAAGCGATATCTTAGGATAAGTGTCTTTTTCTGTGTGACTTATTTCACTTAGAATCATCGTCCCTAAATCCACTCCTCATGCTGCTAACTAGCCTTATGACATTGATTTCATGGCTGAGTGATATTCCATTGTGCCTAAGTACCACAACTTCTTTATCCATTTTTCTCTTTCCTGGGATATTTAATGTGTACCGAAGTGGAGGTTTATGGAAACAGAGCAGCCCTAAACTTTATGGTGCCTGTGTCTTGTTGATTTTTAGTTTTCCCAATTTATACGCCCATGAGTGGAAGTGCCCTATGCTCTGTAAGCTGTATTTATTACATGTTTCAGGACACACCTTACACTTCTCCAAAGTGGCTGTTGGCAATTTACGTCCCGCACATCAGCGTAGCAAGGCTCCCATGTCTCTATGGCCTGTCCTGCTTTTCTGGTTTTTACACTTTTTTCAGCATGGCCCTTTTGACCGATGGCAAGCGAGACTTCTTTGTAGCGCTGATTTGCCCTTCCGGCTTGCTTGGTTGGCCAACAAGGGCGTATGCGTTTTTTCCTGAATATATTCAGGAAAAAACGCATACGCCCTTGTTGGCCAAGGGCATCATTGTCAACGTTTTGCGGCTTTTCACGTGCTTTACAGGCGAGTCGAATCTACCTCCTGAAATCTGTTTCCTGCAATTCTGCCTTGCTTTCAAGTCCTCTTCGTTGCCTTCCGTCAATATGTTTGTGGACGGGAGTTATCATTTATAACTCTGCAGGTTTGTGAATTGCAGTGCCCCTGAGCTCCATTTGTCAACTCGCTTTTTTGGGAGCCGGCCGCAAAAGCGCAGGATTGCTTCAGGCCCTATTCTGGTTCCGGGGGGCAGGCTGAGCCTGTGGTTCATTCTTCTTCCTGATGGGAAAATGGAGTGACCTGTGCCTGTCCCAACACCTAAGGCTAGTCTCTCGTTGGTTCCCCCTCTTCCCGTTCATCCTCAGGACTAATTGCAACCTGTACGAAACAGGAGGTTGAAGGTGCTGATTCTCCAAGTAGGGAGATGTTTAGTCAAGTGGCTGGAATGGCGAACCCGAGCACAAGGAGAGGAGAAATGAGGTGCGTTTTAGAAACCTTTCCCGATCACACGGTGTACCATCATCTGGGTTTCCCATGCATGTTTTCCATGTAGGAAGATGCCCTTGAACCTGGAGATTTGGGACCCATGGGGTGGGTACCCCGCGGTATTACTTTAAGGGGTCTGCGTTTGCTCACCCAACCTCACCAATCCTCTCAGCCCCAAGAGTGTCCAGCCTTATGTCTCATCCAGCTGTGGGTCTAGATATGGTCAATCCATGTTGCATCAGAGCCCCTGAACGGATTTTGTAAGGATTTCTCTCTCTTTCACTGTCTTTGTTTTGTGGGTTCTTTTAAGTAATTTATGTTTAGAATGGGTCTTGGCTGCTTTTCCCTGCTGTGTTTATGCCGCTTTACACCCTCTTGATTCACTTACAGAGAGATATCAATACATAGGTTTTCAGATTCTTACTAGTCAGATATATTGTTGTGCGGTGACTAGGGGGTGTTGAGTCCAGTTCACTGAGCAGGGAGTAGGTCTTGTCTATTACATATTTGGCTTATGGAACGGTCTCTGAGCTAATTACAAACCCTTGTTTTATGCATCACCCCACCTCACCTTTCCCGTTAAGCAGCCATAGTGTGTCTTCTAAAGGTGTGGCTCTGTTCTGTTTTGTAATTCAGTTCAAGTGTAGCGATTTTGACATTCCCTCTATAAGCGATATCTTAGGATAAGTGTCTTTTTCTGTGTGACTTATTTCACTTAGAATCATCGTCCCTAAATCCACTCCTCATGCTGCTAACTAGCCTTATGACATTGATTTCATGGCTGAGTGATATTCCATTGTGCCTAAGTACCACAACTTCTTTATCCATTTTTCTCTTTCCTGGGATATTTAAGGTGTACCGACGTGGAGGTTCTTGGAAACAGAGCAGCCCTAAACTTTGGGGTGCCTGTGTCTTGTTGATGTTTAGTTTTCCCAATTTATACGCCCATGAGTGGAAGTGCCCTATGCTCTCTAAGCTGTGTTTATTACATGTTTCAGGACACACCGTACACTTCTCCAGAGTGGCTGTTGGCAATTTACATCCCGCCCATCAGCGTAGCCAGGCTCCCATGTCTCCATGGCCTGTCCTGCTTTTCTGGTTTTTACACTTTTTTCAGCATGGCCCTTTGGACCGATGGCAAGCGAGACTTCTTTGTAGCGCTGATTTGCCCTTCCGGCTTGCTTGGTTGGCCAAAAAGGGCGTATGCGTTTTTTCCTGAATATATTCAGGAAAAAACGCATACGCCCTTTTTGGCCAAGGGCATCATTGTCAACGTTTTGCGGCTTTTCACGTGCTTTACAGGCGAGTCGAATCTACCTCCTGAAATCTGTTTCCTGCAATTCTGCCTTGCTTTCAAGTCCTCTTCGTTGCCTTCTGTCAATATATTTGTGGACGGGAGTTATCATTTATAACTCTGCAGGTTTGTGAATTGCAGTGCCCCTGAGCTCCATTTGTCAACTCGCTTTTTTGGGAGCCTGCCGCAAAAGCGCAGGATTGCTTCAGGCCCTATTCTGGTTCCGGGGGGCAGGCTGAGCCTGTGGTTCATTCTTCTTCCTGATGGGAAAATGGAGTGACCTGTGCCTGTCCCAACACCTAAGGCTAGTCTCTCGTTGGTTCCCCCTCTTCCCGTTCATGCTCAGGACAAATTGCAACCTGTACGAAACAGGAGGTTGAAGGTGCTGATTCTCCAAGTAGGGAGATGTTTAGTCAAGCGGCTGGAACGGCGAACCCGAGCACAAGGAGAGGAGAAATGAGGTGTGTTTTAGAAACCTTTCCCGATCACACGGTGTACCATCATCTGGGTTTCCCATGCATGTTTTAGATGTAGGAAGATGCCCTTGAACCTGGAGATTTGGGACCCATGGGGTGGGTACCCCGCGGTATTACTTTAAAGGGTCTGCGTTTGCTCACCCAACCTCACCAATCCTCTCAGCCCCAAGAGTGTCCAGCCTTATGTCTCATCCAGCTGTGGGTCTAGATATGGTCAATCCAGGTTGCATCAGAGCCCCTGAACGGATTTTGTAAGGATTTCTCTCTCTTTCACTGTCTTTGTTTTGTGGGTTCTTTTAAGTAATTTATGTTTAGAATGGGTCTTGGCTGCTTTTCCCTGCTGTGTTTATGCCGCTTTACACCCTCTTGATTCACTTACAGAGAGATATCAATACATAGGTTTTCAGATTCTTACTAGTCAGATATATTGTTGTGCGGTGACTAGGGGGTGTTGAGTCCAGTTCACTGAGCAGGGAGTAGGTCTTGTCTATTACATATTTGGCGTATGGAACGGTCTCTGAGCTAATTACAAACCCTTGTTTTATGCATCACCCCACCTCACCTTTCCCGTTAAGCGGACATTGTGTGTCTTCTAAAGGTGTGACTCTGTGCTGTTTTGTAATTCAGTTCAAGTGTAGCGATTTTGACATTCCCTCTATAAGCGATATCTTAGGATAAGTGTCTTTTTCTGTGTGACTTATTTCACTTAGAATCATCATCCCTAAATCCACTCCTCATGCTGCTAACTAGCCTTATGACATTGATTTCATGGCTGAGTGATATTCCATTGTGCCTAAGTACCACAACTCCTTTATCCATTTTTCTCTTTCCTGGGATATTTAAGGTGTACCGACGTGGAGGTTCTTGGAAACAGAGCAGCCCTAAACTTTGGGGTGCCTGTGTCTTGTTGATGTTTAGTTTTCCCAATTTATACGCCCATGAGTGGAAGTGCCCTATGCTCTCTAAGTTGTGTTTATTACATGTTTCAGGACACACCATACACTTCTCCAGAGTGGCTGTTGGCAATTTACATCCCGCCCATCAGCGTAGCAAGGCTCCTATGTCTCCATGGCCTGTCCTGTTTTTCTGGTTTTTACACTTTTTTCAGCATGGCCCTTTGGACCGATGGCAAGCGAGACTTCTTTGTAGCGCTGATTTGCCCTTCCGGCTTGCTTGGTTGGCCAAAAAGGGCGTATGCGTTTTTTCCTGAATATATTCAGGAAAAAACGCATACGCCCTTTTTGGCCAAGGGCATCATTGTCAACGTTTTGCGGCTTTTCACGTGCTTTACAGGCGAGTCGAATCTACCTCCTGAAATCTGTTTCCTGCAATTCTGCCTTGCTTTCAAGTCCTCTTCGTTGCCTTCCGTCAATATATTTGTGGACGGGAGTTATCATTTATAACTCTGCAGGTTTGTGAATTGCAGTGCCCCTGAGCTCCATTTGTCAACTCGCTTTTTTGGGAGCCGGCCGCAAAAGCGCAGGATTGCTTCAGGCCCTATTCTGGTTCCGGGGGGCAGGCTGAGCCTGTGGTTCATTCTTCTTCCTGATGGGAAAATGGAGTGACCTGTGCCTGTCCCAACACCTAAGGCTAGTCTCTCGTTGGTTCCCCCTCTTCCCGTTCATGCTCAGGACAAATTGCAACCTGTACGAAACAGGAGGTTGAAGGTGCTGATTCTCCAAGTAGGGAGATGTTTAGTCAAGCGGCGGGAATGGCGAACCCGAGCACAAGGAGAGGAGAAATGAGGTGCGTTTTAGAAACCTTTCCCGATCACACGGTGTACCATCATCTGGGTTTCCCATGCATGTTTTCGATGTAGGAAGATGCCCTTGAACCTGGAGATTTGGGACCCATGGGGTGGGTACCCCGCGGTATTACTTTAAAGGGTCTGCGTTTGCTCACCCAACCTCACCAATCCTCTCAGCCCCAAGAGTGTCCAGCCTTATGTCTCGTCCAGCTTTGGGTCTAGATATGGTCAATCCAGGTTGCATCAGAGCCCCTGAACGGATTTTGTAAGAATTTCTCTCTCTTTCACTGTCTTTGTTTTGTGGGTTCTTTTAAGTAATTTATGTTTAGAATGGGTCTTGGCTGCTTTTCCCTGCTGTGTTTATGCCGCTTTACACCCTCTTGATTCACTTACAGAGAGATATCGATACATAGGTTTTCAGATTCTTACTAGTCAGATATATTGTTGTGCGGTGACTAGGGGGTGTTGAGTCCAGTTCACTGAGCAGGGAGTAGGTCTTGTCTATTACATATTTGGCTTATGGAACGGTCTCTGAGCTAATTACAAACCCTTGTTTTATGCATCACCCCACCTCACCTTTCCCGTTAAGCGGACATTGTGTGTCTTCTAAAGGTGTGACTCTGTGCTGTTTTGTAATTCAGTTCAAGTGTAGCGATTTTGACATTCCCTCTATAAGCGATATCTTAGGATAAGTGTCTTTTTCTGTGTGACTTATTTCACTTAGAATCATCGTCCCTAAATCCACTCCTCATGCTGCTAACTAGCCTTATGACATTGATTTCATGGCTGAGTGATATTCCATTGTGCCTAAGTACCACAACTTCTTTATCCATTTTTCTCTTTCCTGGGATATTTAAGGTGTACCGACGTGGAGGTTCTTGGAAACAGAGCAGCCCTAAACTTTGGGGTGCCTGTGTCTTGTTGGTGTTTAGTTTTCCCAATTTATACGCCCATGAGTGGAAGTGCCCTATGCTCTCTAAGCTGTGTTTATTACATGTTTCAGGACACACCGTACACTTCTCCAGAGTGGCTGTTGGCAATTTACATCCCGCCCATCAGCGTAGCCAGGCTCCCATGTCTCCATGGCCTGTCCTGCTTTTCTGGTTTTTACACTTTTTTCAGCATGGCCCTTTGGACCGATGGCAAGCGAGACTTCTTTGTAGCGCTGATTTGCCCTTCCGGCTTGCTTGGTTGGCCAAAAAGGGCGTATGCGTTTTTTCCTGAATATATTCAGGAAAAAACGCATACGCCCTTTTTGGCCAAGGGCATCATTGTCAACGTTTTGCGGCTTTTCACGTGCTTTACAGGCGAGTCGAATCTACCTCCTGAAATCTGTTTCCTGCAATTCTGCCTTGCTTTCAAGTCCTCTTCGTTGCCTTCCGTCAATATATTTGTGGACGGGAGTTATCATTTATAACTCTGCAGGTTTGTGAATTGCAGTGCCCCTGAGCTCCATTTGTCAACTCGCTTTTTTGGGAGCCGGCCGCAAAAGCGCAGGATTGCTTCAGGCCCTATTCTGGTTCCGGGGGGCAGGCTGAGCCTGTGGTTCATTCTTCTTCCTGATGGGAAAATGGAGTGACCTGTGCCTGTCCCAACACCTAAGGCTAGTCTCTCGTTGGTTCCCCCTCTTCCCGTTCATGCTCAGGACAAATTGCAACCTGTACGAAACAGGAGGTTGAAGGTGCTGATTCTCCAAGTAGGGAGATGTTTAGTCAAGCGGCGGGAATGGCGAACCCGAGCACAAGGAGAGGAGAAATGAGGTGCGTTTTAGAAACCTTTCCCGATCACACGGTGTACCATCATCTGGGTTTCCCATGCATGTTTTCGATGTAGGAAGATGCCCTTGAACCTGGAGATTTGGGACCCATGGGGTGGGTACCCCGCAGTATTACTTTAAAGGGTCTGCGTTTGCTCACCCAACCTCACCAATCCTCTCAGCCCCAAGAGTGTCCAGCCTTATGTCTCGTCCAGCTGTGGGTCTAGATATGGTCAATCCAGGTTGCATCAGAGCCCCTGAACGGATTTTGTAAGAATTTCTCTCTCTTTCACTGTCTTTGTTTTGTGGGTTCTTTTAAGTAATTTATGTTTAGAATGGGTCTTGGCTGCTTTTCCCTGCTGTGTTTATGCCGCTTTACACCCTCTTGATTCACTTACAGAGAGATATCGATACATAGGTTTTCAGATTCTTACTAGTCAGATATATTGTTGTGCGGTGACTAGGGGGTGTTGAGTCCAGTTCACTGAGCAGGGAGTAGGTCTTGTCTATTACATATTTGGCTTATGGAACGGTCTCTGAGCTAATTACAAACCCTTGTTTTATGCATCACCCCACCTCAACTTTCCCGTTAAGCGGACATTGTGTGTCTTCTAAAGGTGTGACTCTGTGCTGTTTTGTAATTCAGTTCAAGTGTAGCGATTTTGACATTCCCTCTATAAGCGATATCTTAGGATAAGTGTCTTTTTCTGTGTGACTTATTTCACTTAGAATCATCGTCCCTAAATCCACTCCTCATGCTGCTAACTAGCCTTATGACATTGATTTCATGGCTGAGTGATATTCCATTGTGCCTAAGTACCACAACTTCTTTATCCATTTTTCTCTTTCCTGGGATATTTAAGGTGTACCGACGTGGAGGTTCTTGGAAACAGAGCAGCCCTAAACTTTGGGGTGCCTGTGTCTTGTTGATGTTTAGTTTTCCCAATTTATACGCCCATGAGTGGAAGTGCCCTATGCTCTCTAAGTTGTGTTTATTACATGTTTCAGGACACACCGTACACTTCTCCAGAGTGGCTGTTGGCAATTTACATCCCGCCCATCAGCGTAGCAAGGCTCCCATGTCTCCATGGCCTGTCCTGCTTTTCTGGTTTTTACACTTTTTTCAGCATGGCCCTTTGGACCGATGGCAAGCGAGACTTCTTTGTAGCGCTGATTTGCCCTTCCGGCTTGCTTGGTTGGCCAAAAAGGGCGTATGCGTTTTTTCCTGAATATATTCAGGAAAAAACGCATACGCCCTTTTTGGCCAAGGGCATCATTGTCAACGTTTTGCGGCTTTTCACGTGCTTTACAGGCGAGTCGAATCTACCTCCTGAAATCTGTTTCCTGCAATTCTGCCTTGCTTTCAAGTCCTCTTCGTTGCCTTCCGTCAATATATTTGTGGACGGGAGTTATCATTTATAACTCTGCAGGTTTGTGAATTGCAGTGCCCCTGAGCTCCATTTGTCAACTCGCTTTTTTGGGAGCCGGCCGCAAAAGCGCAGGATTGCTTCAGGCCCTATTCTGGTTCCGGGGGGCAGGCTGAGCCTGTGGTTCATTCTTCTTCCTGATGGGAAAATGGAGTGACCTGTGCCTGTCCCAACACCTAAGGCTAGTCTCTCGTTGGTTCCCCCTCTTCCCGTTCATGCTCAGGACAAATTGCAACCTGTACGAAACAGGAGGTTGAAGGTGCTGATTCTCCAAGTAGGGAGATGTTTAGTCAAGCGGCGGGAATGGCGAACCCGAGCACAAGGAGAGGAGAAATGAGGTGCGTTTTAGAAACCTTTCCCGATCACACGGTGTACCATCATCTGGGTTTCCCATGCATGTTTTCGATGTAGGAAGATGCCCTTGAACCTGGAGATTTGGGACCCATGGGGTGGGTACCCCGCGGTATTACTTTAAAGGGTCTGCGTTTGCTCACCCAACCTCACCAATCCTCTCAGCCCCAAGAGTGTCCAGCCTTATGTCTCGTCCAGCTGTGGGTCTAGATATGGTCAATCCAGGTTGCATCACAGCCCCTGAACGGATTTTGTAAGAATTTCTCTCTCTTTCACTGTCTTTGTTTTGTGGGTTCTTTTAAGTAATTTATGTTTAGAATGGGTCTTGGCTGCTTTTCCCTGCTGTGTTTATGCCGCTTTACACCCTCTTGATTCACTTACAGAGAGATATCAATACATAGGTTTTCAGATTCTTACTAGTCAGATATATTGTTGTGCGGTGACTAGGGGGTGTTGAGTCCAGTTCACTGAGCAGGGTGTAGGTCTTGTCTATTACATATTTGGCTTATGGAACGGTCTCTGAGCTAATTACAAACCCTTGTTTTATGCATCACCCCACCTCACTTTTCCCGTTAAGCCGCCATAGTGTGTCTTCTAAAGGTGTGACTCTGTTCTGTTTTGTAATTCAGTTCAAGTGTAGCGATTTTGACATTCCCTCTATAAGCGATATCTTAGGATAAGTGTCTTTTTCTGTGTGACTTATTTCACTTAGAATCATCGTCCCTAAATCCACTCCTCATGCTGCTAACTAGCCTTATGACATTGATTTCATGGCTGAGTGATATTCCATTGTGCCTAAGTACCACAACTTCTTTATCCATTTTTCTCTTTCCTGGGATATTTAATGTGTACCGACGTGGAGGTTCTTGGAAACAGAGCAGCCCTAAACTTTGGGGTGCCTGTGTCTTGTTGATGTTTAGTTTTCCCAATTTATACGCCCATGAGTGGAAGTGCCCTATGCACTCTAAGTTGTGTTTATTACATGTTTCAGGACACACCGTACACTTCTCCAGAGTGGCTGTTGGCAATTTACATCCCGCCCATCAGCGTAGCAAGGCTCCCATGTCTCCATGGCCTGTCCTGCTTTTCTGGTTTTTACACTTTTTTCAGCATGGCCCTTTGGACCGATGGCAAGCGAGACTTCTTTGTAGCGCTGATTTGCCCTTCCGGCTTGCTTGGTTGGCCAAAAAGGGCGTATGCGTTTTTTCCTGAATATATTCAGGAAAAAACGCATACGCCCTTTTTGGCCAAGGGCATCATTGTCAACGTTTTGCGGCTTTTCACGTGCTTTACAGGCGAGTCGAATCTACCTCCTGAAATCTGTTTCCTGCAATTCTGCCTTGCTTTCAAGTCCTCTTCGTTGCCTTCCGTCAATATATTTGTGGACGGGAGTTATCACTTATAACTCTGCAGGTTTGTGAATTGCAGTGCCCCTGAGCTCCATTTGTCAACTCGCTTTTTTGGGAGCCGGCCGCAAAAGCGCAGGATTGCTTCAGGCCGTATTCTGGTTCCGGGGGGCAGGCTGAGCCTGTGGTTCATTCTTCTTCCTGATGGGAAAATGGAGTGACCTGTGCCTGTCCCAACACCTAAGGCTAGTCTCTCGTTGGTTCCCCCTCTTCCCGTTCATGCTCAGGACAAATTGCAACCTGTACGAAACAGGAGGTTGAAGGTGCTGATTCTCCAAGTAGGGAGATGTTTAGTCAAGCGGCGGGAATGGCGAACCCGAGCACAAGGAGAGGAGAAATGAGGTGCGTTTTAGAAACCTTTCCCGATCACACGGTGTACCATCATCTGGGTTTCCCATGCATGTTTTCGATGTAGGAAGATGCCCTTGAACCTGGAGATTTGGGACCCATGGGGTGGGTACCCCGCGGTATTACTTTAAAGGGTCTGCGTTTGCTCACCCAACCTCACCAATCCTCTCAGCCCCAAGAGTGTCCAGCCTTATGTCTCGTCCAGCTGTGGGTCTAGATATGGTCAATCCAGGTTGCATCAGAGCCCCTGAACGGATTTTGTAAGAATTTCTCTCTCTTTCACTGTCTTTGTTTTGTGGGTTCTTTTAAGTAATTTATGTTTAGAATGGGTCTTGGCTGCTTTTCCCTGCTGTGTTTATGCCGCTTTACACCCTCTTGATTCACTTACAGAGAGATATCGATACATAGGTTTTCAGATTCTTACTAGTCAGATATATTGTTGTGCGGTGACTAGGGGGTGTTGAGTCCAGTTCACTGAGCAGGGAGTAGGTCTTGTCTATTACATATTTGGCGTATGGAACGGTCTCTGAGCTAATTACAAACCCTTGTTTTATGCATCACCCCACCTCACCTTTCCCGTTAAGCGGACATTGTGTGTCTTCTAAAGGTGTGACTCTGTGCTGTTTTGTAATTCAGTTCAAGTGTAGCGATTTTGACATTCCCTCTATAAGCGATATCTTAGGATAAGTGTCTTTTTCTGTGTGACTTATTTCACTTAGAATCATCGTCCCTAAATCCACTCCTCATGCTGCTAACTAGCCTTATGACATTGATTTCATGGCTGAGTGATATTCCATTGTGCCTAAGTACCACAACTTCTTTATCCATTTTTATCTTTCCTGGGATATTTAAGGTGTACCGACGTGGAGGTTCTTGGAAACAGAGCAGCCCTAAACTTTGGGGTGCCTGTGTCTTGTTGATGTTTAGTTTTCCCAATTTATACGCCCATGAGTGGAAGTGCCCTATGCTCTCTAAGTTGTGTTTATTACATGTTTCAGGACACACCGTACACTTCTCCAGAGTGGCTGTTGGCAATTTACATCCCGCCCATCAGCGTAGCAAGGCTCCCATGTCTCCATGGCCTGTCCTGCTTTTCTGGATTTTACACTTTTTTCAGCATGGCCCTTTGGACCGATGGCAAGCGAGACTTCTTTGTAGCGCTGATTTGCCCTTCCGGCTTGCTTGGTTGGCCAAAAAGGGCGTATGCGTTTTTTCCTGAATATATTGAGGAAAAAACGCATACGCCCTTTTTGGCCAAGGGCATCATTGTCAACGTTTTGCGGCTTTTCACGTGCTTTACAGGCGAGTCGAATCTACCTCCTGAAATCTGCTTCCTGCAATTCTGCCTTGCTTTCAAGTCCTCTTCGTTGCCTTCCGTCAATATATTTGTGGACGGGAGTTATCATTTATAACTCTGCAGGTTTGTGAATTGCAGTGCCCCTGAGCTCCATTTGTCAACTCGCTTTTTTGGGAGCCGGCCGCAAAAGCGCAGGATTGCTTCAGGCCGTATTCTGGTTCCGGGGGGCAGGCTGAGCCTGTGGTTCATTCTTCTTCCTGATGGGAAAATGGAGTGACCTGTGCCTGTCCCAACACCTAAGGCTAGTCTCTCGTTGGTTCCCCCTCTTCCCGTTCATGCTCAGGACAAATTGCAACCTGTACGAAACAGGAGGTTGAAGGTGCTGATTCTCCAAGTAGGGAGATGTTTAGTCAAGTGGCGGGAATGGCGAACCCGAGCACAAGGAGAGGAGAAATGAGGTGCGTTTTAGAAACCTTTCCCGATCACACGGTGTACCATCATCTGGGTTTCCCATGCATGTTTTCGATGTAGGAAGATGCCCTTGAACCTGGAGATTTGGGACCCATGGGGTGGGTACCCCGCGGTATTACTTTAAAGGGTCTGCGTTTGCTCACCCAACCTCACCAATCCTCTCAGCCCCAAGAGTGTCCAGCCTTATGTCTCGTCCAGCTGTGGGTCTAGATATGGTCAATCCAGGTTGCATCAGAGCCCCTGAACGGATTTTGTAAGAATTTCTCTCTCTTTCACTGTCTTTGTTTTGTGGGTTCTTTTAAGTAATTTATGTTTAGAATGGGTCTTGGCTGCTTTTCCCTGCTGTGTTTATGCCGCTTTACACCCTCTTGATTCACTTACAGAGAGATATCGATACATAGGTTTTCAGATTCTTACTAGTCAGATATATTGTTGTGCGGTGACTAGGGGGTGTTGAGTTCAGTTCACTGAGCAGGGAGTAGGTCTTGTCTATTACATATTTGGCTTATGGAACGGTCTCTGAGCTAATTACAAACCCTTGTTTTATGCATCACCCCACCTCACCTTTCCCGTTAAGCAGCCATAGTGTGTCTTCTAAAGGTGTGACTATGTTCTGTTTTGTAATTCATTTCAAGTGTAGCGATTTTGACATTCCCTCTATAAGCGATATCTTAGGATAAGTATCTTTTTCTGTGTGACTTATTTCACTTAGAATCATCGTCCCTAAATCCACTCGTCATGCTGCTAACTAGCCTTATGACATTGATTTCATGGCTGAGTGATATTCCATTGTGCCTAAGTACCACAACTTCTTTATCCATTTTTCTCTTTCCTGGGATATTTAAGGTGTACCGACGTGGAGGTTCTTGGAAACAGAGCAGCCCTAAACTTTGGGGTGCCTGTGTCTTGTTGATGTTTAGTTTTCCCAATTTATACGCCCATGAGAGGAAGTGCCCTATGCTCTCTAAGTTGTGTTTATTACATGTTTCAGGACACACCGTACACTTCTCCAGAGTGGCTGTTGGCAATTTACATCCCGCCCATCAGCGTAGCAAGGCTCCCATGTCTCCATGGCCTGTCCTGCTTTTCTGGTTTTTACACTTTTTTCAGCATGGCCCTTTGGACCGATGGCAAGCGAGACTTCTTTGTAGCGCTGATTTGCCCTTCCGGCTTGCTTGGTTGGCCAAAAAGGGCGTATGCGTTTTTTCCTGAATATATTCAGGAAAAAACGCATACGCCCTTTTTGGCCAAGGGCATCATTGTCAACGTTTTGCGGCTTTTCACGTGCTTTACAGGCGAGTCGAATCTACCTCCTGAAATCTGTTTCCTGCAATTCTGCCTTGCTTTCAAGTCCTCTTCGTTGCCTTCCGTCAATATATTTGTGGACGGGAGTTATCATTTATAACTCTGCAGGTTTGTGAATTGCAGTGCCCCTGAGCTCCATTTGTCAACTCGCTTTTTTGGGAGCCGGCCGCAAAAGCGCATGATTGCTTCAGGCCCTATTCTGGTTCCGGGGGGCAGGCTGAGCCTGTGGTTCATTCTTCTTCCTGATGGGAAAATGGAGTGACCTGTGCCTGTCCCAACACCTAAGGCTAGTCTCTCGTTGGTTCCCCCTCTTCCCGTTCATGCTCAGGACAAATTGCAACCTGTACGAAACAGGAGGTTGAAGGTGCTGATTCTCCAAGTAGGGAGATGTTTAGTCAAGCGGCGGGAATGGCGAACCCGAGCACAAGGAGAGGAGAAATGAGGTGCGTTTTAGAAACCTTTCCCGATCACACGGTGTACCATCATCTGGGTTTCCCATGCATGTTTTCGATGTAGGAAGATGCCCTTGAACCTGGAGATTTGGGACCCATGGGGTGGGTACCCCACGGTATTACTTTAAAGGGTCTGCGTTTGCTCACCCAACCTCACCAATCCTCTCAGCCCCAAGAGTGTCCAGCCTTATGTCTCGTCCAGCTGTGGGTCTAGATATGGTCAATCCAGGTGGCATCAGAGCCCCTGAACGGATTTTGTAAGAATTTCTCTCTCTTTCACTGTCTTTGTTTTGTGGGTTCTTTTAAGTAATTTATGTTTAGAATGGGTCTTGGCTGCTTTTCCCTGCTGTGTTTATGCCGCTTTACACCCTCTTGATTCACTTACAGAGAGATATCAATACATAGGTTTTCAGATTCTTACTAGTCAGATATATTGTTGTGCGGTGACTAGGGGGTGTTGAGTCCAGTTCACTGAGCAGGGAGTAGGTCTTGTCTATTACATATTTGGCGTATGGAACGGTCTCTGAGCTAATTACAAACCCTTGTTTTATGCATCACCCCACCTCACCTTTCCCGTTAAGCAGCCATAGTGTGTCTTCTAAAGGTGTGGCTCTGTTCTGTTTTGTAATTCAGTTCAAGTGTAGCGATTTGGACATTCCCTCTATAAGCGATATCTTAGGATAAGTGTCTTTTTCTGTGTGACTTATTTCACTTAGAATCATCGTCCCTAAATCCACTCCTCATGCTGCTAACTAGCCTTATGACATTGATTTCATGGCTGAGTGATATTCCATTGTGCCTAAGTACCACAACTTCTTTATCCATTTTTCTCTTTCCTGGGATATTTAAGGTGTACCGACGTGGAGGTTCTTGGAAACAGAGCAGCCCTAAACTTTGGGGTGCCTGTGTCTTGTTGATGTTTAGTTTTCCCAATTTATACGCCCATGAGTGGAAGTGCCCTATGCTCTCTAAGTTGTGTTTATTACATGTTTCAGGACACACCGTACACTTCTCCAGAGTGGCTGTTGGCAATTTACATCCCGCCCATCAGCGTAGCAAGGCTCCCATGTCTCCATGGCCTGTCCTGCTTTTCTGGTTTTTACACTTTTTTCAGCATGGCCCTTTGGACCGATGGCAAGCGAGACTTCTTTGTAGCGCTGATTTGCCCTTCCGGCTTGCTTGGTTGGCCAAAAAGGGCGTATGCGTTTTTTCCTGAATATATTCAGGAAAAAACGCATACGCCCTTTTTGGCCAAGGGCATCATTGTCAACGTTTTGCGGCTTTTCACGTGCTTTACAGGCGAGTCGAATCTACCTCCTGAAATCTGTTTCCTGCAATTCTGCCTTGCTTTCAAGTCCTCTTCGTTGCCTTCCGTCAATACATTTGTGGACGGGAGTTATCATTTATAACTCTGCAGGTTTGTGAATTGCAGTGCCCCTGAGCTCCATTTGTCAACTCGCTTTTTTGGGAGCCGGCCGCAAAAGCGCAGGATTGCTTCAGGCCCTATTCTGGTTCCGGGGGGCAGGCTGAGCCTGTGGTTCATTCTTCTTCCTGATGGGAAAATGGAGTGACCTGTGCCTGTCCCAACACCTAAGGCTAGTCTCTCGTTGGTTCCCCCTCTTCCCGTTCATGCTCAGGACAAATTGCAACCTGTACGAAACAGGAGGTTGAAGGTGCTGATTCTCCAAGTAGGGAGATGTTTAGTCAAGCGGCGGGAATGGCGAACCCGAGCACAAGGAGAGGAGAAATGAGGTGCGTTTTAGAAACCTTTCCCGATCACACGGTGTAGCATCATCTGGGTTTCCCATGCATGTTTTCGATGTAGGAAGATGCCCTTGAACCTGGAGATTTGGGACCCATGGGGTGGGTACCCCGCGGTATTACTTTAAAGGGTCTGCGTTTGCTCACCCAACCTCACCAATCCTCTCAGCCCCAAGAGTGTCCAGCCTTATGTCTCGTCCAGCTGTGGGTCTAGATATGGTCAATCCAGGTTGCATCAGAGCCCCTGAACGGATTTTGTAAGAATTTCTCTCTCTTTCACTGTCTTTGTTTTGTGGGTTCTTTTAAGTAATTTATGTTTAGAATGGGTCTTGGCTGCTTTTCCCTGCTGTGTTTATGCCGCTTTACACCCTCTTGATTCACTTACAGAGAGATATCAATACATAGGTTTTCAGATTCTTTCTAGTCAGATATATTTTTGTGCGGTGACTAGGGGGTGTTGAGTCCAGTTCACTGAGCAGGGAGTAGGTCTTGTCTATTACATATTTGGCTTATGGAACGGTCTCTGAGCTAATTACAAACCCTTGTTTTATGCATCACCCCACCTCACCTTTCCCGTTAAGCAGCCATAGTGTGTCTTCTAAAGGTGTGGCTCTGTTCTGTTTTGTAATTCAGTTCAAGTGTAGCGATTTTGACATTCCCTCTATAAGCGATATCTTAGGATAAGTGTCTTTTTCTGTGTGACTTATTTCACTTAGAATCATCGTCCCTAAATCCACTCCTCATGCTGCTAACTAGCCTTATGACATTGATTTCATGGCTGAGTGATATTCCATTGTGCCTAAGTACCACAACTTCTTTATCCATTTTTCTCTTTCCTGGGATATTTAAGGTGTACCGACGTGGAGGTTTTTGGAAACAGAGAAGCCCTAAACTTTGGGGTGCCTGTGTCTTGTTGATGTTTAGTTTTCCCAATTTATACGCCCATGAGTGGAAGTGCCCTATGCTCTCTAAGTTGTGTTTATTACATGTTTCAGGACACACCGTACACTTCTCCAGAGTGGCTGTTGGCAATTTACATCCCGCCCATCAGCGTAGCAAGGCTCCCATGTCTCCATGGCCTGTCCTGCTTTTCTGGATTTTACACTTTTTTCAGCATGGCCCTTTGGACCGATGGCAAGCGAGACTTCTTTGTAGCGTTGATTTGCCCTTCCGGCTTGCTTGGTTGGCCAAAAAGGGCGTATGCGTTTTTTCCTGAATATATTCAGGAAAAAACGCATACGCCCTTTTTGGCCAAGGGCATCATTGTCAACGTTTTGCGGCTTTTCACGTGCTTTACAGGCGAGTCGAATCTACCTCCTGAAATCTGTTTCCTGCAATTCTGCCTTGCTTTCAAGTCCTCTTCGTTGCCTTCCGTCAATACATTTGTGGACGGGAGTTATCATTTATAACTCTGCAGGTTTGTGAATTGCAGTGCCCCTGAGCTCCATTTGTCAACTCGCTTTTTTGGGAGCCGGCCGCAAAAGCGCAGGATTGCTTCAGGCCCTATTCTGGTTCCGGGGGGCAGGCTGAGCCTGTGGTTCATTCTTCTTCCTGATGGGAAAGTGGAGTGACCTGTGCGTGTCCCAACACCTAAGGCTAGTCTCTCGTTGGTTCCCCCTCTTCCCGTTCATGCTCAGGTCAAATTGCAGCCTGTACGAAACAGGAGGTTGAAGGTGCTTATTCTCCAAGTAGGGAGATGTTTAGTCAAGCGGCTGGAATGGCGAACCCGAGCACAAGGAGAGGAGAAATGAGGTGCGTTTTAGAAACCTTTCCCGATCACACGGTGTACCATCATCTGGGTTTCCCATGCATGTTTTCGATGTAGGAAGATGCCCTTGAACCTGGAGATTTGGGACCCATGGGGTGGGTACCCCGCGGTATTACTGTAAAGGGTCTGTGTTTGCTCACCCAACCTCACCAATCCTCTCAGCCCCAAGAGTGTCCAGCCTTATGTCTCATCCAGCTGTGGGTCTAGATATGGTCAATCCAGGTGGCATCAGAGCCCCTGAACGGATTTTGTAAGAATTTCTCTCTCTTTCACTGTCTTTGTTTTGTGGGTTCTTTTAAGTAATTTATGTTTAGAATGGGTCTTGGCTGCTTTTCCCTGCTGTGTTTATGCCGCTTTACACCCTCTTGATTCACTTACAGAGAGATATCAATACATAGGTTTTCAGATTCTTACTAGTCAGATATATTGTTGTGCGGTGACTAGGGGGTGTTGAGTCCAGTTCACTGAGCAGGGAGTAGGTCTTGTCTATTACATATTTGGCGTATGGAACGGTCTCTGAGCTAATAACAAACCCTTGTTTTATGCATCACCCCACCTCACCTTTCCCCTTAAGCAGCCATAGTGTGTCTTCTAAAGGTGTGACTCTGTTCTGTTTTGTAATTCAGTTCAAGTGTAGCGATTTGGACATTCCCTCTATAAGCGATATCTTAGGATAAGTGTCTTTTTCTGTGTGACTTATTTCACTTAGAATCATCGTCCCTAAATCCACTCCTCATGCTGCTAACTAGCCTTATGACATTGATTTCATGGCTGAGTGATATTCCATTGTGCCTAAGTACCACAACTTCTTTATCCATTTTTCTCTTTCCTGGGATATTTAAGGTGTACCGACGTGGAGGTTCTTGGAAACAGAGCAGCCCTAAACTTTGGGGTGCCTGTGTCTTGTTGATGTTTAGTTTTCCCAATTTATACGCCCATGAGTGGAAGTGCCCTATGCTCTCTAAGTTGTGTTTATTACATGTTTCAGGACACACCGTACACTTCTCCAGAGTGGCTGTTGGCAATTTACATCCCGCCCATCAGCGTAGCAAGGCTCCCATGTCTCCATGGCCTGTCCTGCTTTTCTGGTTTTTACACTTTTTTCAGCATGGCCCTTTTGACCGATGGCAAGCGAGACTTCTTTGTAGCGCTGATTTGCCCTTCCGGCTTGCTTGGTTGGCCAAAAAGGGCGTATGCGTTTTTTACTGAATATATTCAGGAAAAAACGCATACGCCCTTTTTGGCCAAGGGCATCATTGTCAACGTTTTGCGGCTTTTCACGTGGTTTACAGGCGAGTCGAATCTACCTCCTGAAATCTGTTTCCTGCAATTCTGCCTTGCTTTCAAGTCCTCTTCGTTGCCTTCCGTCAATATATTTGTGGACGGGAGTTATCATTTATAACTCTGCAGGTTTGTGAATTGCAGTGCCCCTGAGCTCCATTTGTCAACTCGCTTTTTTGGGAGCCGGCCGCAGAAGCGCAGGATTGCTTCAGGCCCTATTCTCGTTCCGGGGGGCAGGCTGAGCCTGTGGTTCATTCTTCTTCCTGATGGGAAAATGGAGTGACCTGTGCCTGTCCCAACACCTAAGGCTAGTCTCTCGTTGGTTCCCCCTCTTCCCGTTCATGCTCAGGACAAATTGCAACCTGTACGAAACAGGAGGTTGAAGGTGCTGATTCTCCAAGTAGGGAGATGTTTAGTCAAGCGGCGGGAATGGCGAACCCGAGCACAAGGAGAGGAGAAATGAGGTGCGTTTTAGAAACCTTTCCCGATCACACGGTGTACCATCATCTGGGTTTCCCATGCATGTTTTCGATGTAGGAAGATGCCCTTGAACCTGGAGATTTGGGACCCATGGGGTGGGTACCCCGCGGTATTACTGTAAAGGGTCTGTGTTTGCTCACCCAACCTCACCAATCCTCTCAGCCCCAAGAGTGTCCAGCCTTATGTCTCATCCAGCTGTGGGTCTAGATATGGTCAATCCAGGTGGCATCAGAGCCCCTGAACGGATTTTGTAAGAATTTCTCTCTCTTTCACTGTCTTTGTTTTGTGGGTTCTTTTAAGTAATTTATGTTTAGAATGGGTCTTGGCTGCTTTTCCCTGCTGTGTTTATGCCGCTTTACACCCTCTTGATTCACTTACAGAGAGATATCAATACATAGGTTTTCAGATTCTTACTAGTCAGATATATTGTTGTGCGGTGACTAGGGGGTGTTGAGTCCAATTCACTGAGCAGGGAGTAGGTCTTGTCTATTACATATTTGGCGTATGGAACGGTCTCTGAGCTAATTACAAACCCTTGTTTTATGCATCACCCCACCTCACCTTTCCCCTTAAGCAGCCATAGTGTGTCTTCTAAAGGTGTGACTCTGTTCTGTTTTGTAATTCAGTTCAAGTGTAGCGATTTGGACATTCCCTCTATAAGCGATATCTTAGGATAAGTGTCTTTTTCTGTGTGACTTATTTCACTTAGAATCATCGTCCCTAAATCCACTCCTCATGCTGCTAACTAGCCTTATGACATTGATTTCATGGCTGAGTGATATTCCATTGTGCCTAAGTACCACAACTTCTTTATCCATTTTTATCTTTCCTGGGATATTTAAGGTGTACCGACGTGGAGGTTCTTGGAAACAGAGCAGCCCTAAACTTTGGGGTGCCTGTGTCTTGTTGATGTTTAGTTTTCCCAATTTATACGCCCATGAGTGGAAGTGCCCTATGCTCTCTAAGTTGTGTTTATTACATGTTTCAGGACACACCGTACACTTCTCCAGAGTGGCTGTTGGCAATTTACATCCCGCCCATCAGCGTAGCAAGGCTCCCATGTCTCCATGGCCTGTCCTGCTTTTCTGGTTTTTACACTTTTTTCAGCATGGCCCTTTGGACCGATGGCAAGCGAGACTTCTTTGTAGCGCTGATTTGCCCTTCCGGCTTGCTTGGTTGGCCAAAAAGGGCGTATGCGTTTTTTCCTGAATATATTCAGGAAAAAACGCATACGCCCTTTTTGGCCAAGGGCATCATTGTCAACGTTTTGCGGCTTTTCACGTGCTTTACAGGCGAGTCGAATCTACCTCCTGAAATCTGTTTCCTGCAATTCTGCCTTGCTTTCAAGTCCTCTTCGTTGCCTTCCGTCAATACATTTGTGGATGGGAGTTATCATTTATAACTCTGCAGGTTTGTGAATTGCAGTGCCCCTGAGCTCCATTTGTCAACTCGCTTTTTTGGGAGCCGGCCGCAAAAGCGCAGGATTGCTTCAGGCCCTATTCTGGTTCCGGGGGGCAGGCTGAGCCTGTGGTTCATTCTTCTTCCTGATGGGAAAATGGAGTGACCTGTGCCTGTCCCAACACCTAAGGCTAGTCTCTCGTTGGTTCCCCCTCTTCCCGTTCATGCTCAGGACAAATTGCAACCTGTACGAAACAGGAGGTTGAAGGTGCTGATTCTCCAAGTAGGGAGATGTTTAGTCAAGCGGCGGGAATGGCGAACCCGAGCACAAGGAGAGGAGAAATGAGGTGCGTTTTAGAAACCTTTCCCGATCACACGGTGTACCATCATCTGGGTTTCCCATGCATGTTTTCGATGTAGGAAGATGCCCTTGAACCTGGAGATTTGGGACCCATGGGGTGGGTACCCTGCGGTATTACTTTAAAGGGTCTGCGTTTGCTCACCCAACCTCACCAATCCTCTCAGCCCCAAGAGTGTCCAGCCTTATGTCTCGTCCAGCTGTGGGTCTAGATATGGTCAATCCAGGTTGCATCAGAGCCCCTGAACGGATTTTGTAAGAATTTCTCTCTCTTTCACTGTCTTTGTTTTGTGGGTTCTTTTAAGTAATTTATGTTTAGAATGGGTCTTGGCTGCTTTTCCCTGCTGTGTTTATGCCGCTTTACACCCTCTTGATTCACTTACAGAGAGATATCAATACATAGGTTTTCAGATTCTTACTAGTCAGATATATTGTTGTGCGGTGACTAGGGGGTGTTGAGTCCAGTTCACTGAGTAGGGAGTAGGTCTTGTCTATTACATATTTGGCGTATGGAACGGTCTCTGAGCTAATTACAAACCCTTGTTTTATGCATCACCCCACCTCACCTTTCCCGTTAAGCAGCCATAGTGTGTCTTCTAAAGGTGTGACTCTGTTCTGTTTTGTAATTCAGTTCAAGTGTAGCGATTTGGACATTCCCTCTATAAGCGATATCTTAGGATAAGTGTCTTTTTCTGTGTGACTTATTTCACTTAGAATCATCGTCCCTAAATCCACTCCTCATGCTGCTAACTAGCCTTATGACATTGATTTCATGGCTGAGTGATATTCCATTGTGCCTAAGTACCACAACTTCTTTATCCATTTTTCTCTTTCCTGGGATATTTAAGGTGTACCGACGTGGAGGTTCTTGGAAACAGAGCAGCCCTAAACTTTGGGGTGCCTGTGTCTTGTTGATGTTTAGTTTTCCCAATTTATACGCCCATGAGTGGAAGTGCCCTATGCTCTCTAAGTTGTGTTTATTACATGTTTCAGGACACACCGTACACTTCTCCAGAGTGGCTGTTGGCAATTTACATCCCGCCCCTCAGCGTAGCAAGGCTCCCATGTCTCCATGGCCTGTCCTGCTTTTCTGGTTTTTACACTTTTTTCAGCATGGCCCTTTGGACCGATGGCAAGCGAGACTTCTTTGTAGCGCTGATTTGCCCTTCCGGCTTGCTTGGTTGGCCAAAAAGGGCGTATGCGTTTTTTCCTGAATATATTCAGGAAAAAACGCATACGCCCTTTTTGGCCAAGGGCATCATTGTCAACGTTTTGCGTCTTTTCACGTGCTTTACAGGCGAGTCGAATCTACCTCCTGAAATCTGTTTCCTGCAATTCTGCCTTGCTTTCAAGTCCTCTTCGTTGCCTTCCGTCAATACATTTGTGGATGGGAGTTATCATTTATAACTCTGCAGGTTTGTGAATTGCATTGCCCCTGAGCTCCATTTGTCAACTCGCTTTTTTGGAGCCGGCCGCAAAAGCGCAGGATTGCTTCAGGCCCTATTCTGGTTCCGGGGGGCAGGCTGAGCCTGTGGTTCATTCTTCTTCCTGATGGGAAAATGGAGTGACCTGTGCCTGTCCCAACACCTAAGGCTAGTCTCTCGTTGGTTCCCCCTCTTCCCGTTCATGCTCAGGACAATTTGCAACCTGTACGAAACAGGAGGTTGAAGGTGCTGATTCTCCAAGTAGGGAGATGTTTAGTCAAGCGGCGGGAATGGCGAACCCGAGCACAAGGAGAGGAGAAATGAGGTGCGTTTTAGAAACCTTTCCCGATCACACGGTGTACCATCATCTGGGTTTCCCATGCATGTTTTCGATGTAGGAAGATGCCCTTGAACCTGGAGATTTGGGACCCATGGGGTGGGTACCCTGCGGTATTACTTTAAAGGGTCTGCGTTTGCTCACCCAACCTCACCAATCCTCTCAGCCCCAAGAGTGTCCAGCCTTATGTCTCGTCCAGCTGTGGGTCTAGATATGGTCAATCCAGGTTGCATCAGAGCCCCTGAACGGATTTTGTAAGAATTTCCTTCTCTTTCACTGTCTTTGTTTTGTGGGTTCTTTTAAGTAATTTATGTTTAGAATGGGTCTTGGCTGCTTTTCCCTGCTGTGTTTATGCCGCTTTACACCCTCTTGATTCACTTACAGAGAGATATCAATACATAGGTTTTCAGATTCTTACTAGTCAGATATATTGTTGTGCGGTGACTAGGGGGTGTTGAGTCCAGTTCACTGAGCAGGGAGTAGGTCTTGTCTATTACATATTTGGCTTATGGAACGGTCTCTGAGCTAATTACAAACCCTTGTTTTATGCATCACCCCACCTCACCTTTCCCGTTAAGCAGCCATAGTGTGTCTTCTAAAGGTGTGGCTCTGTTCTGTTTTGTAATTCAGTTCAAGTGTAGCGATTTTGACATTCCCTCTATAAGCGATATCTTAGGATAAGTGTCTTTTTCTGTGTGACTTATTTCACTTAGAATCATCGTCCCTAAATCCACTCCTCATGCTGCTAACTAGCCTTATGACATTGATTTCATGGCTGAGTGATATTCCATTGTGCCTAATTACCACAACTTCTTTATCCATTTTTCTCTTTCCTGGGATATTTAAGGTGTACCGACGTGGAGGTTCTTGGAAACAGAGCAGCCCTAAACTTTGGGGTGCCTGTGTCTTGTTGATGTTTAGTTTTCCCAATTTATACGCCCATGAGTGGAAGTGCCCTATGCTCTCTAAGTTGTGTTTATTACATGTTTCAGGACACACCGTACACTTCTCCAGAGTGGCTGTTGGCAATTTACATCCCGCCCATCAGCGTAGCAAGGCTCCCATGTCTCCATGGCCTGTCCTGCTTTTCTGGTTTTTACACTTTTTTCAGCATGGCCCTTTGGACCGATGGCAAGCGAGACTTCTTTGTAGCGCTGATTTGCCCTTCCGGCTTGCTTGGTTGGCCAAAAAGGGCGTATGCGTTTTTTCCTGAATATATTCAGGAAAAAACGCATACGCCCTTTTTGGCCAAGGGCATCATTGTCAACGTTTTGCGGCTTTTCACGTGCTTTACAGGCGAGTCGAATCTACCTCCTGAAATCTGTTTCCTGCAATTCTGCCTTGCTTTCAAGTCCTCTTCGTTGCCTTCCGTCAATACATTTGTGGACGGGAGTTATCATTTATAACTCTGCAGGTTTGTGAATTGCAGTGCCCCTGAGCTCCATTTGTCAACTCGCTTTTTTGGGAGCCGGCCGCAAAAGCGCAGGATTGCTTCAGGCCCTATTCTGGTTCCGGGGGGCAGGCTGAGCCTGTGGTTCATTCTTCTTCCTGATGGGAAAATGGAGTGACCTGTGCCTGTCCCAACACCTAAGGCTAGTCTCTCGTTGGTTCCCCCTCTTCCCGTTCATGCTCAGGACAAATTGCAACCTGTACGAAACAGGAGGTTGAAGGTGCTGATTCTCCAAGTAGGGAGATGTTTAGTCAAGCGGCGGGAATGGCGAACCCGAGCACAAGGAGAGGAGAAATGAGGTGCGTTTTAGAAACCTTTCCCGATCACACGGTGTACCATCATCTGGGTTTCCCATGCATGTTTTCGATGTAGGAAGATGCCCTTGAACCTGGAGATTTGGGACCCATGGGGTGGGTACCCCGCGGTATTACTTTAAAGGGTCTGCGTTTGCTCACCCAACCTCACCAATCCTCTCAGCCCCAAGAGTGTCCAGCCTTATGTCTCGTCCAGCTGTGGGTCTAGATATGGTCAATCCAGGTGGCATCAGAGCCCCTGAACGGATTTTGTAAGAATTTCTCTCTCTTTCACTGTCTTTGTTTTGTGGGTTCTTTTAAGTAATTTATGTTTAGAATGGGCCTTGGCTGCTTTTCCCTGCTGTGTTTATGCCGCTTTACACCCTCTTGATTCACTTACAGAGAGATATCAATACATAGGTTTTCAGATTCTTACTAGTCAGATATATTGTTGTGCGGTGACTAGGGGGTGTTGAGTCCAGTTCACTGAGCAGGGAGTAGGTCTGGTCTATTACATATTTGGCTTATGGAACGGTCTCTGAGCTAATTACAAACCCTTGTTTTATGCATCACCCCACCTCACCTTTCCCGTTAAGCAGCCATAGTTTGTCTTCTAAAGGTGTGACTCTGTTCTGTTTTGTAATTCAGTTCAAGTGTAGCGATTTTGACATTCCCTCTATAAGCGATATCTTAGGATAAGTGTCTTTTTCTGTGTGACTTATTTCACTTAGAATCATCATCCCTAAATCCACTCCTCATGCTGCTAACTAGCCTTATGACATTGATTTCATGGCTGAGTGATATTCCATTGTGCCTAAGTACCACAACTTCTTTATCCATTTTTCTCTTTCCTGGGATATTTAAGGTGTACCGACGTGGAGGTTCTTGGAAACATAGCAGCCCTAAACTTTGGGGTGCCTGTGTCTTGTTGATGTTTAGTTTTCCCAATTTATACGCCCATGAGTGGAAGTGCCCTATGCTCTCTAAGTTGTGTTTATTACATGTTTCTGGACACACCGTACACTTCTCCAGAGTGGCTGTTGGCAATTTACATCCCGCCCATCAGCGTAGCAAGGCTCCCATGTCTCCATGGCCTGTCCTGCTTTTCTGGTTTTTACACTTTTTTCAGCATGGCCCTTTGGACCGATGGCAAGCGAGACTTCTTTGTAGCGCTGATTTGCCCTTCCGGCTTGCTTGGTTGGCCAAAAAGGGCGTATGCGTTTTTTCCTGAATATATTCAGGAAAAAACGCATACGCCCTTTTTGGCCAAGGGCATCATTGTCAACGTTTTGCGGCTTTTCACGTGCTTTACAGGCGAGTCGAATCTACCTCCTGAAATCTGTTTCCTGCAATTCTGCCGTGCTTTCAAGTCCTCTTCGTTGCCTTCCGTCAACATATTTGTGGACGGGAGTTATCATTTATAACTCTGCAGGTTTGTGAATTGCAGTGCCCCTGAGCTCCATTTGTCAACTCGCTTTTTTGGGAGCCGGCCGCAAAAGCGCAGGATTGCTTCAGGCCCTATTCTGGTTCCGGGGGGCAGGCTGAGCCTGTGGTTCATTCTTCTTCCTGATGGGAAAATGGAGTGACCTGTGCCTGTCCCAACACCTAAGGCTAGTCTCTCGTTGGTTCCCCCTCTTCCCGTTCATGCTCAGGTCAAATTGCAACCTGTACGAAACAGGAGGTTGAAGGTGCTGATTCTCCAAGTAGGGAGATGTTTAGTCAAGCGGCTGGAATGGCGAACCCGAGCACAAGGAGAGGAGAAATGAGGTGCGTTTTAGAAACCTTTCCCGATCACACGGTGTACCATCATCTGGGTTTCCCATGCATGTTTTCGATGTAGGAAGATGCCCTTGAACCTGGAGATTTGGGACCCATGGGGTGGGTACCCCGCGGTATTACTGTAAAGGGTCTGTGTTTGCTCACCCAACCTCACCAATCCTCTCAGCCCCAAGAGTGTCCAGCCTTATGTCTCATCCAGCTGTGGGTCTAGATATGGTCAATCCAGGTGGCATGAGAGCCCCTGAACGGATTTTGTAAGAATTTCTCTCTCTTTCACTGTCTTTGTTTTGTGGGTTCTTTTAAGTAATTTATGTTTAGAATGGGTCTTGGCTGCTTTTCCCTGCTGTGTTTATGCCGCTTTACACCCTCTTGATTCACTTACAGAGAGATATCAATACATAGGTTTTCAGATTCTTACTAGTCAGATATATTGTTGTGCGGTGACTAGGGGGTGTTGAGTCCAGTTCACTGAGCAGGGAGTAGGTCTTGTCTATTACATATTTGGCGTATGGAACGGTCTCTGAGCTAATTACAAACCCTTGTTTTATGCATCACCCCACCTCACCTTTCCCGTTAAGCAGCCATAGTGTGTCTTCTAAAGGTGTGGCTCTGTTCTGTTTTGTAATTCAGTTCAAGTGTAGCGATTTTGACATTCCCTCTATAAGCGATATCTTAGGATAAGTGTCTTTTTCTGTGTGACTTATTTCACTTAGAATCATCGTCCCTAAATCCACTCCTCATGCTGCTAACTAGCCTTATGACATTGATTTCATGGCTGAGTGATATTCCATTGTGCCTAAGTACCACAACTTCTTTATCCATTTTTCTCTTTCCTGGGATATTTAAGGTGTACCGACGTGGAGGTTCTTGGAAACAGAGCAGCCCTAAACTTTGGGGTGCCTGTGTCTTGTTGATGTTTAGTTTTCCCAATTTATACGCCCATGAGTGGAAGTGCCCTATGCTCTCTAAGTTGTGTTTATTACATGTTTCAGGACACACCGTACACTTCTCCAGAGTGGCTGTTGGCAATTTACATCCCGCCCATCAGCGTAGCAAGGCTCCCATGTCTCCATGGCCTGTCCTGCTTTTCTGGTTTTTACACTTTTTTCAGCATGGCCCTTTGGACCGATGGCAAGCGAGACTTCTTTGTAGCGCTGATTTGCCCTTCCGGCTTGCTTGGTTGGCCAAAAAGGGCGTATGCGTTTTTTCCTGAATATATTCAGGAAAAAACGCATACGCCCTTTTTGGCCAAGGGCATCATTGTCAACGTTTTGCGGCTTTTCACGTGCTTTACAGGCGAGTCGAATCTACCTCCTGAAATCTGTTTCCTGCAATTCTGCCTTGCTTTCAAGTCCTCTTCGTTGCCTTCTGTCAATATATTTGTGGACGGGAGTTATCATTTATAACTCTGCAGGTTTGTGAATTGCAGTGCCCCTGAGCTCCATTTGTCAACTCGCTTTTTTGGGAGCCGGCCGCAAAAGCGCAGGATTGCTTCAGGCCCTATTCTGGTTCCGGGGGGCAGGCTGAGCCTGTGGTTCATTCTTCTTCCTGATGGGAAAATGGAGTGACCTGTGCCTGTCCCAACACCTAAGGCTAATCTCTCGTTGGTTCCCCCTCTTCCCGTTCATCCTCAGGACAAATTGCAACCTGTACGAAACAGGAGGTTGAAGGTGCTGATTCTCCAAGTAGGGAGATGTTTAGTCAAGCGGCTGGAATGGCGAACCCGAGCACAAGGAGAGGAGAAATGAGGTGCGTTTTAGAAACCTTTCCCGATCACACGGTGTACCATCATCTGGGTTTCCCATGCATGTTTTCGATGTAGGAAGATGCCCTTGAACCTGGAGATTTGGGACCCATGGGGTGGGTACCCCGCGGTATTACTGTAAAGGGTCTGTGTTTGCTCACCCAACCTCACCAATCCTCTCAGCCCCAAGAGTGTCCAGCCTTATGTCTCATCCAGCTGTGGGTCTAGATATGGTCAATCCAGGTGGCATCAGAGCCCCTGAACGGATTTTGTAAGAATTTCTCTCTCTTTCACTGTCTTTGTTTTGTGGGTTCTTTTAAGTAATTTATGTTTAGAATGGGTCTTGGCTGCTTTTCCCTGCTGTGTTTATGCCGCTTTACACCCTCTTGATTCACTTACAGAGAGATATCAATACATAGGTTTTCAGATTCTTACTAGTCAGATATATTGTTGTGCGGTGACTAGGGGGTGTTGAGTCCAGTTCACTGAGCAGGGAGTAGGTCTTGTCTATTACATATTTGGCGTATGGAACGGTCTCTGAGCTAATTACAAACCCTTGTTTTATGCATCACCCCACCTCACCTTTCCCGTTAAGCAGCCATAGTGTGTCTTCTAAAGGTGTGACTCTGTTCTGTTTTGTAATTCAGTTCAAGTGTAGCGATTTTGACATTCCTTCTATAAGCGATATCTTAGGATAAGTGTCTTTTTCTGTGTGACTTATTTCACTTAGAATCATCATCCCTAAATCCACTCCTCATGCTGCTAACTAGCCTTATGACATTGATTTCATGGCTGAGTGATATTCCATTGTGCCTAAGTACCACAACTTCTTTATCCATTTTTCTCTTTCCTGGGATATTTAAGGTGTACCGACGTGGAGGTTCTTGGAAACAGAGCAGCCCTAAACTTTGGGGTGCCTGTGTCTTGTTGATGTTTAGTTTTCCCAATTTATACGCCCATGAGTGGAAGTGCCCTATGCTCTCTAAGTTGTGTTTATTACATGTTTCTGGACACACCGTACACTTCTCCAGAGTGGCTGTTGGCAATTTACATCCCGCCCATCAGCGTAGCAAGGCTCCCATGTCTCCATGGCCTGTCCTGCTTTTCTGGTTTTTACACTTTTTTCAGCATGGCCCTTTGGAACGATGGCAAGCGAGACTTCTTTGTAGCGCTGATTTGCCCTTCCGGCTTGCTTGGTTGGCCAAAAAGGGCGTATGCGTTTTTTCCTGAATATATTCAGGAAAAAACGCATACGCCCTTGTTGGCCAAGGGCATCATTGTCAACGTTTTGCGGCTTTTCACGTGCTTTACAGGCGAGTCGAATCTACCTCCTGAAATCTGTTTCCTGCAATTCTGCCTTGCTTTCAAGTCCTCTTCGTTGCCTTCCGTCAATATATTTGTGGACGGGAGTTATCATTTATAACTCTGCAGGTTTGTGAATTGCAGTGCCCCTGAGCTCCATTTGTCAACTCGCTTTTTTGGGAGCCGGCCGCAAAAGCGCAGGATTGCTTCAGGCCCTATTCTGGTTCCGGGGGGCAGGCTGAGCCTGTGGTTCATTCTTCTTCCTGATGGGAAAATGGAGTGACCTGTGCCTGTCCCAACACCTAAGGCTAGTCTCTCGTTGGTTCCCCCTCTTCCCGTTCATGCTCAGGTCAAATTGCAACCTGTACGAAACAGGAGGTTGAAGGTGCTGATTCTCCAAGTAGGGAGATGTTTAGTCAAGCGGCTGGAATGGCGAACCCGAGCACAAGGAGAGGAGAAATGAGGTGCGTTTTAGAAACCTTTCCCGATCACACGGTGTACCATCATCTGGGTTTCCCATGCATGTTTTCGATGTAGGAAGATGCCCTTGAACCTGGAGATTTGGGACCCATGGGGTGGGTACCCCGCGGTATTACTGTAAAGGGTCTGTGTTTGCTCACCCAACCTCACCAATCCTCTCAGCCCCAAGAGTGTCCAGCCTTATGTCTCATCCAGCTGTGGGTCTAGATATGGTCAATCCAGGTGGCATCAGAGCCCCTGAACGGATTTTGTAAGAATTTCTCTCTCTTTCACTGTCTTTGTTTTGTGGGTTCTTTTAAGTAATTTATGTTTAGAATGGGTCTTGGCTGCTTTTCCCTGCTGTGTTTATGCCGCTTTACACCCTCTTGATTCACTTACAGAGAGATATCAATACATAGGTTTTCAGATTCTTACTAGTCAGATATATTGTTGTGCGGTGACTAGGGGGTGTTGAGTCCAGTTCACTGAGCAGGGAGTAGGTCTTGTCTATTACATATTTGGCGTATGGAACGGTCTCTGAGCTAATTACAAACCCTTGTTTTATGCATCACCCCACCTCACCTTTCCCGTTAAGCAGCCATAGTGTGTCTTCTAAAGGTGTGACTCTGTTCTGTTTTGTAATTCAGTTCAAGTGTAGCGATTTTGACATTCCCTCTATAAGCGATATCTTAGGATAAGTGTCTTTTTCTGTGTGACTTATTTCACTTAGAATCATCGTCCCTAAATCCACTCCTCATGCTGCTAACTAGCCTTATGACATTGATTTCATGGCTGAGTGATATTCCATTGTGCCTAAGTACCACAACTTCTTTATCCATTTTTCTCTTTCCTGGGATATTTAAGGTGTACCGACGTGGAGGTTCTTGGAAACAGAGCAGCCCTAAACTTTGGGGTGCCTGTGTCTTGTTGATGTTTAGTTTTCCCAATTTATACGCCCATGAGTGGAAGTGCCTTATGCTCTCTAAGTTGTGTTTATTACATGTTTCAGGACACACCGTACACTTCTCCAGAGTGGCTGTTGGCAATTTACATCCCGCCCACCAGCGTAGCAAGGCTCCCATGTCTCCATGGCCTGTCCTGCTTTTCTGGTTTTTACACTTTTTTCAGCATGGCCCTTTGGACCGATGGCAAGCGAGACTTCTTTGTAGCGCTGATTTGCCCTTCCGGCTTGCTTGGTCGGCCAAAAAGGGCGTATGCGTTTTTTCCTGAATATATTCAGGAAAAAACGCATACGCCCTTTTTGGCCAAGGGCATCATTGTCAACGTTTTGCGGCTTTTCACGTGCTTTACAGGCGAGTCGAATCTACCTCCTGAAATCTGTTTCCTGCAATTCTGCCTTGCTTTCAAGTCCTCTTCGTTGCCTTCTGTCAATATATTTGTGGACGGGAGTTATCATTTATAACTCTGCAGGTTTGTGAATTGCAGTGCCCCTGAGCTCCATTTGTCAACTCGCTTTTTTGGGAGCCGGCCGCAAAAGCGCAGGATTGCTTCAGGCCCTATTCTGGTTCCGGGGGGCAGGCTGAGCCTGTGGTTCATTCTTCTTCCTGATGGGAAAATGGAGTGACCTGTGCCTGTCCCAACACCTAAGGCTAGTCTCTCGTTGGTTCCCCCTCTTCCCGTTCATGCTCAGGTCAAATTGCAACCTGTACGAAACAGGAGGTTGAAGGTGCTGATTCTCCAAGTAGGGAGATGTTTAGTCAAGCGGCTGGAATGGCGAACCCGAGCACAAGGAGAGGAGAAATGAGGTGCGTTTTAGAAACCTTTCCCGATCACACGGTGTACCATCATCTGGGTTTCCCATGCATGTTTTCGATGTAGGAAGATGCCCTTGAACCTGGAGATTTGGGACCCATGGGGTGGGTACCCCGCGGTATTACTGTAAAGGGTCTGTGTTTGCTCACCCAACCTCACCAATCCTCTCAGCCCCAAGAGTGTCCAGCCTTATGTCTCATCCAGCTGTGGGTCTAGATATGGTCAATCCAGGTGGCATCAGAGCCCCTGAACGGATTTTGTAAGAATTTCTCTCTCTTTCACTGTCTTTGTTTTGTGGGTTCTTTTAAGTAATTTATGTTTAGAATGGGTCTTGGCTGCTTTTCCCTGCTGTGTTTATGCCGCTTTACACCCTCTTGATTCACTTACAGAGAGATATCAATACATAGGTTTTCAGATTCTTACTAGTCAGATATATTGTTGTGCGGTGACTAGGGGGTGTTGAGTCCAGTTCACTGAGCAGGGAGTAGGTCTTGTCTATTACATATTTGGCGTATGGAACGGTCTCTGAGCTAATTACAAACCCTTGTTTTATGCATCACCCCACCTCACCTTTCCCGTTAAGCAGCCATAGTGTGTCTTCTAAAGGTGTGACTCTGTTCTGTTTTGTAATTCAGTTCAAGTGTAGCGATTTGGACATTCCCTCTATAAGCGATATCTTAGGATAAGTGTCTTTTTCTGTGTGACTTATTTCACTTAGAATCATCGTCCCTAAATCCACTCCTCATGCTGCTAACTAGCCTTATGACATTGATTTCATGGCTGAGTGATATTCCATTGTGCCTAAGTACCACAACTTCTTTATCCATTTTTCTCTTTCCTGGGATATTTAAGGTGTACCGACGTGGAGGTTCTTGGAAACAGAGCAGCCCTAAACTTTGGGGTGCCTGTGTCTTGTTGATGTTTAGTTTTCCCAATTTATACGCCCATGAGTGGAAGTGCCCTATGCTCTCTAAGCTGTGTTTATTACATGTTTCAGGACACACCGTACACTTCTCCAGAGTGGCTGTTGGCAATTTACATCCCGCCCATCAGCGTAGCAAGGCTCCCATGTCTCCATGGCCTGTCCTGCTTTTCTGGTTTTTACACTTTTTTCAGCATGGCCCTTTGGACCGATGGCAAGCGAGACTTCTTTGTAGCGCTGATTTGCCCTTCCGGCTTGCTTGGTTGGCCAAAAAGGGCGTATGCGTTTTTTCCTGAATATATTCAGGAAAAAACGCATACGCCCTTTTTGGCCAAGGGCATCATTGTCAACGTTTTGCGGCTTTTCACGTGCTTTACAGGCGAGTCGAATCTACCTCCTGAAATCTGTTTCCTGCAATTCTGCCTTGCTTTCAAGTCCTCTTCGTTGCCTTCCGTCAATATATTTGTGGACGGGAGTTATCATTTATAACTCTGCAGGTTTGTGAATTGCAGTGCCCCTGAGCTCCATTTGTCAACTCGCTTTTTTGGGAGCCGGCCGCAAAAGCGCAGGATTGCTTCAGGCCCTATTCTGGTTCCGGGGGGCAGGCTGAGCCTGTGGTTCATTCTTCTTCCTGATGGGAAAATGGAGTGACCTGTGCCTGTCCCAACACCTAAGGCTAGTCTCTCGTTGGTTCCCCCTCTTCCCGTTCATCCTCAGGACAAATTGCAACCTGTACGAAACAGGAGGTTGAAGGTGCTGATTCTCCAAGTAGGGAGATGTTTAGTCAAGCGGCTGGAATGGCGAACCCGAGCACAAGGAGAGGAGAAATGAGGTGCGTTTTAGAAACCTTTCCCGATCACACGGTGTACCATCATCTGGGTTTCCCATGCATGTTTTCGATGTAGGAAGATGCCCTTGAACCTGGAGATTTGGGACCCATGGGGTGGGTACCCCGCGGTATTACTGTAAATGGTCTGTGTTTGCTCACCCAACCTCACCAATCCTCTCAGCCCCAAGAGTGTCCAGCCTTATGTCTCATCCAGCTGTGGGTCTAGATATGGTCAATCCAGGTGGCATCAGAGCCCCTGAACGGATTTTGTAAGAATTTCTCTCTCTTTCACTGTCTTTGTTTTGTGGGTTCTTTTAAGTAATTTATGTTTAGAATGGGTCTTGGCTGCTTTTCCCTGCTGTGTTTATGCCGCTTTACACCCTCTTGATTCACTTACAGAGAGATATCAATACATAGGTTTTCAGATTCTTACTAGTCAGATATATTGTTGTGCGGTGACTAGGGGGTGTTGAGTCCAGTTCACTGAGCAGGGAGTAGGTCTTGTCTATTACATATTTGGCTTATGGAACGGTCTCTGAGCTAATTACAAACCCTTGTTTTATGCATCACCCCACCTCACCTTTCCCGTTAAGCCGCCATAGTGTGTCTTCTAAAGGTGTGACTCTGTTCTGTTTTGTAATTCAGTTCAAGTGTAGCGATTTGGACATTCCCTCTATAAGCGATATCTTAGGATAAGTGTCTTTTTCTGTGTGACTTATTTCACTTAGAATCATCGTCCCTAAATCCACTCCTCATGCTGCTAACTAGCCTTATGACATTGATTTCATGGCTGAGTGATATTCCATTGTGCCTAAGTACCACAACTTCTTTATCCATTTTTCTCTTTCCTGGGATATTTAAGGTGTACCGACGTGGAGGTTCTTGGAAACAGAGCAGCCCTAAACTTTGGGGTGCCTGTGTCTTGTTGATGTTTAGTTTTCCCAATTTATACGCCCATGAGTGGAAGTGCCCTATGCTCTCTAAGCTGTGTTTATTACATGTTTCAGGACACACCGTACACTTCTCCAGAGTGGCTGTTGGCAATTTACATCCCGCCCATCAGCGTAGCAAGGCTCCCATGTCTCCATGGCCTGTCCTGCTTTTCTGGTTTTTACACTTTTTTCAGCATGGCCCTTTGGACCGATGGCAAGCGAGACTTCTTTGTAGCGCTGATTTGCCCTTCCGGCTTGCTTGGTTGGCCAAAAAGGGCGTATGCGTTTTTTCCTGAATATATTCAGGAAAAAACGCATACGCCCTTTTTGGCCAAGGGCATCATTGTCAACGTTTTGCGGCTTTTCACGTGCTTTACAGGCGAGTCGAATCTACCTCCTGAAATCTGTTTCCTGCAATTCTGCCTTGCTTTCAAGTCCTCTTCGTTGCCTTCCGTCAATATATTTGTGGACGGGAGTTATCATTTATAACTCTGCAGGTTTGTGAATTGCAGTGCCCCTGAGCTCCATTTGTCAACTCGCTTTTTTGGGAGCCGGCCGCAAAAGCGCAGGATTGCTTCAGGCCCTATTCTGGTTCCGGGGGGCAGGCTGAGCCTGTGGTTCATTCTTCTTCCTGATGGGAAAATGGAGTGACCTGTGCCTGTCCCAACACCTAAGGCTAGTCTCTCGTTGGTTCCCCCTCTTCCCGTTCATGCTCAGGACAAATTGCAACCTGTATGAAACAGGAGTTTGAAGGTGCTGATTCTCCAAGTAGGGAGATGTTTAGTCAAGCGGCTGGAATGGCGAACCCGAGCACAAGGAGAGGAGAAATGAGGTGCGTTTTAGAAACCTTTCCCGATCACACGGTGTACCATCATCTGGGTTTCCCATGCATGTTTTCGATGTAGGAAGATGCCCTTGAACCTGGAGATTTGGGACCCATGGGGTGGGTACCCCGCGGTATTACTTTAAAGGGTCTGCGTTTGCTCACCCAACCTCACCAATCCTCTCAGCCCCAAGAGTGTCCAGCCTTATGTCTCATCCAGCTGTGGGTCTAGATATGGTCAATCCAGGTTGCATCAGAGCCCCTGAACGGATTTTGTAAGAATTTCTCTCTCTTTCACTGTCTTTGTTTTGTGGGTTCTTTTAAGTAATTTATGTTTAGAATGGGTCTTGGCTGCTTTTCCCTGCTGTGTTTATGCCGCTTTACACCCTCTTGATTCACTTACAGAGAGATATCAATACATAGGTTTTCAGATTCTTACTAGTCAGATATATTGTTGTGCGGTGACTAGGGGGTGTTGAGTCCAGTTCACTGAGCAGGGAGTAGGTCTTGTCTATTACATATTTGGCGTATGGAACGGTCTCTGAGCTAATTACAAACCCTTGTTTTATGCATCACCCCACCTCACCTTTCCCGTTAAGCAGCCATAGTGTGTCTTCTAAAGGTGTGACTCTGTTCTGTTTTGTAATTCAGTTCAAGTGTAGCGATTTTGACATTCCCTCTATAAGCGATATCTTAGGATAAGTGTCTTTTTCTGTGTGACTTATTTCACTTAGAATCATCGTCCCTAAATCCACTCCTCATGCTGCTAACTAGCCTTATGACATTGATTTCATGGCTGAGTGATATTCCATTGTGCCTAAGTACCACAACTTCTTTATCCATTTTTCTCTTTCCTGGGATATTTAAGGTGTACCGACGTGGAGGTTCTTGGAAACAGAGCAGCCCTAAACTTTGGGGTGCCTGTGTCTTGTTGATGTTTAGTTTTCCCAATTTATACGCCCATGAGTGGAAGTGCCCTATGCTCTCTAAGCTGTGTTTATTACATGTTTCAGGACACACCGTACACTTCTCCAGAGTGGCTGTTGGCAATTTACATCCCGCCCATCAGCGTAGCAAGGCTCCCATGTCTCCATGGCCTGTCCTGCTTTTCTGGTTTTTACACTTTTTTCAGCATGGCCCTTTGGACCGATGGCAAGCGAGACTTCTTTGTAGCGCTGATTTGCCCTTCCGGCTTGCTTGGTTGGCCAAAAAGGGCGTATGCGTTTTTTCCTGAATATATTCAGGAAAAAACGCATACGCCCTTTTTGGCCAAGGGCATCATTGTCAACGTTTTGAGGCTTTTCACGTGCTTTACAGGTGAGTCGAATCTACCTCCTGAAATCTGTTTCCTGCAATTCTGCCTTGCTTTCAAGTCCTCTTCGTTGCCTTCCGTCAATATATTTGTGGACGGGAGTTATCATTTATAACTCTGCAGGTTTGTGAATTGCAGTGCCCCTGAGCTCCATTTGTCAACTCGCTTTTTTGGGAGCTGGCCGCAAAAGCGCAGGATTGCTTCAGGCCCTATTCCGGTTCCGGGGGGCAGGCTGAGCCTGTGGTTCATTCTTCTTCCTGATGGGAAAATGGAGTGACCTGTGCCTGTCCCAACACCTAAGGCTAGTCTCTCGTTGGTTCCCCCTCTTCCCGTTCATGCTCAGGACAAATTGCAACCTGTACGAAACAGGAGGTTGAAGGTGCTGATTCTCCAAGTAGGGAGATGTTTAGTCAAGCGGCGGGAATGGCGAACCCGAGCACAAGGAGAGGAGAAATGAGGTGCGTTTTAGAAACCTTTCCCGATCACACGGTGTACCATCATCTGGGTTTCCCATGCATGTTTTCGATGTAGGAAGATGCCCTTGAACCTGGAGATTTGGGACCCATGGGGTGGGTACCCCGCGGTATTACTGTAAAGGGTCTGTGTTTGCTCACCCAACCTCACCAATCCTCTCAGCCCCAAGAGTGTCCAGCCTTATGTCTCATCCAGCTGTGGGTCTAGATATGGTCAATCCAGGTGGCATCAGAGCCCCTGAACGGATTTTGTAAGAATTTCTCTCTCTTTCACTATCTTTGTTTTGTGGGTTCTTTTAAGTAATTTATGTTTAGAATGGGTCTTGGCTGCTTTTCCCTGCTGTGTTTATGCCGCTTTACACCCTCTTGATTCACTTACAGAGAGATATCAATACATAGGTTTTCAGATTCTTACTAGTCAGATATATTGTTGTGCGGTGACTAGGGGGTGTTGAGTCCAGTTCACTGAGCAGGGAGTAGGTCTTGTCTATTACATATTTGGCGTATGGAACGGTCTCTGAGCTAATTACAAACCCTTGTTTTATGCATCACCCCACCTCACCTTTCCCGTTAAGCAGCCATAGTGTGTCTTCTAAAGGTGTGACTCTGTTCTGTTTTGTAATTCAGTTCAAGTGTAGCGATTTTGACATTCCCTCTATAAGCGATATCTTAGGATAAGTGTCTTTTTCTGTGTGACTTATTTCACTTAGAATCATCGTCCCTAAATCCACTCCTCATGCTGCTAACTAGCCTTATGACATTGATTTCATGGCTGAGTGATATTCCATTGTGCCTAAGTACCACAACTTCTTTATCCATTTTTCTCTTTCCTGGGATATTTAAGGTGTACCGACGTGGAGGTTCTTGGAAACAGAGCAGCCCTAAACTTTGGGGTGCCTGTGTCTTGTTGATGTTTAGTTTTCCCAATTTATACGCCCATGAGTGGAAGTGCCCTATGCTCTCTAAGCTGTGTTTATTACATGTTTCAGGACACACCGTACACTTCTCCAGAGTGGCTGTTGGCAATTTACATCCCGCCCATCAGCGTAGCAAGGCTCCCATGTCTCCATGGCCTGTCCTGCTTTTCTGGTTTTTACACTTTTTTCAGCATGGCTCTTTGGACCGATGGCAAGCGAGACTTCTTTGTAGCGCTGATTTGCCCTTCCGGCTTGCTTGGTTGGCCAAAAAGGGCGTATGCGTTTTTTCCTGAATATATTCAGGAAAAAACGCATACGCCCTTTTTGGCCAAGGGCATCATTGTCAACGTTTTGCGGCTTTTCACGTGCTTTACAGGTGAGTCGAATCTACCTCCTGAAATCTGTTTCCTGCAATTCTGCCTTGCTTTCAAGTCCTCTTCGTTGCCTTCCGTCAATATATTTGTGGACGGGAGTTATCATTTATAACTCTGCAGGTTTGTGAATTGCAGTGCCCCTGAGCTCCATTTGTCAACTCGCTTTTTTGGGAGCCGGCCGCAAAAGCGCAGGATTGCTTCAGGCCCTATTCTGGTTCCGGGGGGCAGGCTGAGCCTGTGGTTCATTCTTCTTCCTGATGGGAAAATGGAGTGACCTGTGCCTGTCCCAACACCTAAGGCTAGTCTCTCGTTGGTTCCCCCTCTTCCCGTTCATGCTCAGGACAAATTGCAACCTGTACGAAACAGGAGTTTGAAGGTGCTGATTCTCCAAGTAGGGAGATGTTTAGTCAAGCGGCTGGAATGGCGAACCCGAGCACAAGGAGAGGAGAAATGAGGTGCGTTTTAGAAACCTTTCCCGATCACACGGTGTACCATCATCTGGGTTTCCCATGCATGTTTTCGATGTAGGAAGATGCCCTTGAACCTGGAGATTTGGGACCCATGGGGTGGGTACCCCGCGGTATTACTTTAAAGGGTCTGCGTTTGCTCACCCAACCTCACCAATCCTCTCAGCCCCAAGAGTGTCCAGCCTTACGTCTCATCCAGCTGTGGGTCTAGATATGGTCAATCCAGGTGGCATCAGAGCCCCTGAACGGATTTTGTAAGAATTTCTCTCTCTTTCACTGTCTTTGTTTTGTGGGTTCTTTTAAGTAATTTATGTTTAGAATGGGTCTTGGCTGCTTTTCCCTGCTGTGTTTATGCCGCTTTACACCCTCTTGATTCACTTACAGAGAGATATCAATACATAGGTTTTCAGATTCTTACTAGTCAGATATATTGTTGTGCGGTGACTAGAGGGTGTTGAGTCCAGTTCACTGAGCAGGGAGTAGGTCTTGTCTATTACATATTTGGCTTATGGAACGGTCTCTGAGCTAATTACAAACCCTTGTTTTATGCATCACCCCACCTCACCTTTCCCGTTAAGCAGCCATAGTGTGTCTTCTAAAGGTGTGGCTGTGTTCTGTTTTGTAATTCAGTTCAAGTGTAGCGATTTGGACATTCCCTCTATAAGCGATATCTTAGGATAAGTGTCTTTTTCTGTGTGACTTATTTCACTTAGAATCATCGTCCCTAAATCCACTCCTCATGCTGCTAACTAGCCTTATGACATTGATTTCATGGCTGAGTGATATTCCATTGTGCCTAAGTACCACAACTTCTTTATCCATTTTTCTCTTTCCTGGGATATTTAAGGTGTACCGACGTGGAGGTTCTTGGAAACAGAGCAGCCCTAAACTTTGGGGTGCCTGTGTCTAGTTGATGTTTAGTTTTCCCAATTTATACGCCCATGAGTGGAAGTGCCCTATGCTCTCTAAGTTGTGTTTATTACATGTTTCAGGACACACCGTACACTTCTCCAGAGTGGCTGTTGGCAATTTACATCCCGCCCATCAGCGTAGCAAGGCTCCCATGTCTCCATGGCCTGTCCTGCTTTTCTGGGTTTTACACTTTTTTCAGCATGGCCCTTTGGACCGATGGTAAGCGAGACTTCTTTGTAGCGCTGATTTGCCCTTCCGGCTTGCTTGGTTGGCCAAAAAGGGCGTATGCGTTTTTTCCTGAATATATTCAGGAAAAAACGCATACGCCCTTTTTGGCCAAGGGCATCATTGTCAACGTTTTGCGGCTTTTCACGTGCTTTACAGGCGAGTCGAATCTACCTCCTGAAATCTGTTTCCTGCAATTCTGCCTTGCTTTCAAGTCCTCTTCGTTGCCTTCCGTCAATACATTTGTGGACGGGAGTTATCATTTATAACTCTGCAGGTTTGTGAATTGCAGTGCCCCTGAGCTCCATTTGTCAACTCGCTTTTTTGGGAGCCGGCCGCAAAAGCGCAGGATTGCTTCAGGCCCTATTCTGGTTCCGGGGGGCAGGCTGAGCCTGTGGTTCATTCTTCTTCCTGATGGGAAAATGGAGTGACCTGTGCCTGTCCCAACACCTAAGGCTAGTCTCTCGTTGGTTCCCCCTCTTCCCGTTCATGCTCAGGACAAATTGCAACCTGTACGAAACAGGAGGTTGAAGGTGCTGATTCTCCAAGTAGGGAGATGTTTAGTCAAGCGGCTGGAATGGCGAACCCGAGCACAAGGAGAGGAGAAATGAGGTGCGTTTTAGAAACCTTTCCCGATCACACGGTGTACCATCATCTGGGTTTCCCATGCATGTTTTCGATGTAGGAAGATGCCCTTGAACCTGGAGATTTGGGACCCATGGGGTGGGTACCCCGCGGTATTACTTTAAAGGGTCTGCATTTGCTCACCCAACCTCACCAATCCTCTCAGCCCCAAGAGTGTCCAGCCTTATGTCTCATCCAGCTGTGGGTCTAGATATGGTCAATCCAGGTGGCATCAGAGCCCCTGAACGGATTTTGTAAGAATTTCTCTCTCTTTCACTGTCTTTGTTTTGTGGGTTCTTTTAAGTAATTTATGTTTAGAATGGGTCTTGGCTGCTTTTCCCTGCTGTGTTTATGCCGCTTTACACCCTCTTGATTCACTTACAGAGAGATATCAATACATAGGTTTTCAGATTCTTACTAGTCAGATATATTGTTGTGCGGTGACTAGAGGGTGTTGAGTCCAGTTCACTGAGCAGGGAGTAGGTCTTGTGTATTACATATTTGGCTTATGGAACGGTCTCTGAGCTAATTACAAACCCTTGTTTTATGCATCACCCCACCTCACCTTTCCCGTTAAGCAGCCATAGTGTGTCTTCTAAAGGTGTGACTCTGTTCTGTTTTGTAATTCAGTTCAAGTGTAGCGATTTTGACATTCCCTCTATAAGCGATATCTTAGGATAAGTGTCTTTTTCTGTGTGACTTATTTCACTTAGAATCATCGTCCCTAAATCCACTCCTCATGCTGCTAACTAGCCTTATGACATTGATTTCATGGCTGAGTGATATTCCATTGTGCCTAAGTACCACAACTTCTTTATCCATTTTTCTCTTTCCTGGGATATTTAAGGTGTACCGACGTGGAGGTTCTTGGAAACAGAGCAGCCCTAAACTTTGGGGTGCCTGTGTCTTGTTGATGTTTAGTTTTCCCAATTTATACGCCCATGAGTGGAAGTGCCCTATGCTCTCTAAGTTGTGTTTATTACATGTTTCAGGACACACCGTACACTTCTCCAGAGTGGCTGTTGGCAATTTACATCCCGCCCATCAGCGTAGCAAGGCTCCCATGTCTCCATGGCCTGTCCTGCTTTTCTGGGTTTTACACTTTTTTCAGCATGGCCCTTTGGACCGATGGCAAGCGAGACTTCTTTGTAGCGCTGATTTGCCCTTTCGGCTTCCTTGGTTAGCCAAAAAGGGCGTATGCGTTTTTTCCTGAATATATTCAGGAAAAAACGCATACGCCCTTTTTGGCCAAGGGCATCATTGTCAACGTTTTGCGGCTTTTCACGTGCTTTACAGGCGAGTCGAATCTACCTCCTGAAATCTGTTTCCTGCAATTCTGCCTTGCTTTCAAGTCCTCTTCGTTGCCTTCCGTCAATATATTTGTGGACGGGAGTTATCATTTATAACTCTGCAGGTTTGTGAATTGCAGTGCCCCTGAGCTCCATTTGTCAACTCGCTTTTTTGGGAGCCGGCCGCAAAAGCGCAGGATTGCTTCAGGCCCTATTCTGGTTCCGGGGGGCAGGCTGAGCCTGTGGTTCATTCTTCTTCCTGATGGGAAAATGGAGTGACCTGTGCCTGTCCCAACACCTAAGGCTAGTCTCTCGTTGGTTCCCCCTCTTCCCGTTCATGCTCAGGACAAATTGCAACCTGTACGAAACAGGAGGTTGAAGGTGCTGATTCTCCAAGTAGGGAGATGTTTAGTCAAGCGGCTGGAATGGCGAACCCGAGCACAAGGAGAGGAGAAATGAGGTGCGTTTTAGAAACCTTTCCCGATCACACGGTGTACCATCATCTGGGTTTCCCATGCATGTTTTCGATGTAGGAAGATGCCCTTGAACCTGGAGATTTGGGACCCATGGGGTGGGTACCCCGCGGTATTACTTTAAAGGGTCTGCGTTTGCTCACCCAACCTCACCAATCCTCTCAGCCCCAAGAGTGTCCAGCCTTATGTCTCATCCAGCTGTGGGTCTAGATATGGTCAATCCAGGTGGCATCAGAGCCCCTGAACGGATTTTGTAAGAATTTCTCTCTCTTTCACTGTCTTTGTTTTGTGGGTTCTTTTAAGTAATTTATGTTTAGAATGGGTCTTGGCTGCTTTTCCCTGCTGTGTTTATGCCGCTTTACACCCTCTTGATTCACTTACAGAGAGATATCAATACATAGGTTTTCAGATTCTTACTAGTCAGATATATTGTTGTGCGGTGACTAGAGGGTGTTGAGTCCAGTTCACTGAGCAGGGAGTAGGTCTTGTGTATTACATATTTGGCTTATGGAACGGTCTCTGAGCTAATTACAAACCCTTGTTTTATGCATCACCCCACCTCACCTTTCCCGTTAAGCAGCCATAGTGTGTCTTCTAAAGGTGTGACTCTGTTCTGTTTTGTAATTCAGTTCAAGTGTAGCGATTTTGACATTCCCTCTATAAGCGATATCTTAGGATAAGTGTCTTTTTCTGTGTGACTTATTTCACTTAGAATCATCGTCCCTAAATCCACTCCTCATGCTGCTAACTAGCCTTATGACATTGATTTCATGGCTGAGTGATATTCCATTGTGCCTAAGTACCACAACTTCTTTATCCATTTTTCTCTTTCCTGGGATATTTAAGGTGTACCGACGTGGAGGTTCTTGGAAACAGAGCAGCCCTAAACTTTGGGGTGCCTGTGTCTTGTTGATGTTTAGTTTTCCCAATTTATACGCCCATGAGTGGAAGTGCCCTATGCTCTCTAAGCTGTGTTTATTACATGTTTCAGGACACACCGTACACTTCTCCAGAGTGGCTGTTGGCAATTTACATCCCGCCCATCAGCGTAGCAAGGCTCCCATGTCTCCATGGCCTGTCCTGCTTTTCTGGGTTTTACACTTTTTTCAGCATGGCCCTTTGGACCGATGGCAAGCGAGACTTCTTTGTAGCGCTGATTTGCCCTTCCGGCTTGCTTGGTTGGCCAAAAAGGGCGTATGCGTTTTTTCCTGAATATATTCAGGAAAAAACGCATACGCCCTTTTTGGCCAAGGGCATCATTGTCAACGTTTTGCGGCTTTTCACGTGCTTTACAGGCGAGTCGAATCTACCTCCTGAAATCTGTTTCCTGCAATTCTGCCTTGCTTTCAAGTCCTCTTCGTTGCCTTCCGTCAATATATTTGTGGACGGGAGTTATCATTTATAACTCTGCAGGTTTGTGAATTGCAGTGCCCCTGAGCTCCATTTGTCAACTCGCTTTTTTGGGAGCCGGCCGCAAAAGCGCAGGATTGCTTCAGGCCCTATTCTGGTTCCGGGGGGCAGGCTGAGCCTGTGGTTCATTCTTCTTCCTGATGGGAAAATGGAGTGACCTGTGCCTGTCCCAACACCTAAGGCTAGTCTCTCGTTGGTTCCCCCTCTTCCCGTTCATGCTCAGGACAAATTGCAACCTGTACGAAACAGGAGGTTGAAGGTGCTGATTCTCCAAGTAGGGAGATGTTTAGTCAAGCGGCTGGAATGGCGAACCCGAGCACAAGGAGAGGAGAAATGAGGTGCGTTTTAGAAACCTTTCCCGATCACACGGTGTACCATCATCTGGGTTTCCCATGCATGTTTTCGATGTAGGAAGATGCCCTTGAACCTGGAGATTTGGGACCCATGGGGTGGGTACCCCGCGGTATTACTTTAAAGGGTCTGCGTTTGCTCACCCAACCTCACCAATCCTCTCAGCCCCAAGAGTGTCCAGCCTTATGTCTCATCCAGCTGTGGGTCTAGATATGGTCAATCCAGGTGGCATCAGAGCCCCTGAACGGATTTTGTAAGAATTTCTCTCTCTTTCACTGTCTTTGTTTTGTGGGTTCTTTTAAGTAATTTATGTTTAGAATGGGTCTTGGCTGCTTTTCCCTGCTGTGTTTATGCCGCTTTACACCCTCTTGATTCACTAACAGAGAGATATCAATACATAGGTTTTCAGATTCTTACTAGTCAGATATATTGTTGTGCGGTGACTAGGGGGTGTTGAGTCCAGTTCACTGAGCAGGGAGTAGGTCTTGTGTATTACATATTTGGCTTATGGAACGGTCTCTGAGCTAATTACAAACCCTTGTTTTATGCATCACCCCACCTCACCTTTCCCGTTAAGCAGCCATAGTGTGTCTTCTAAAGGTGTGCCTGTGTTCTGTTTTGTAATTCAGTTCAAGTGTAGCGATTTTGACATTCCCTCTATAAGCGATATCTTAGGATAAGTGTCTTTTTCTGTGTGACTTATTTCACTTAGAATCATCGTCCCTAAATCCACTCCTCATGCTGCTAACTAGCCTTATGACATTGATTTCATGGCTGAGTGATATTCCATTGTGCCTAAGTACCACAACTTCTTTATCCATTTTTCTCTTTCCTGGGATATTTAAGGTGTACCGACGTGGAGGTTCTTGGAAACAGAGCAGCCCTAAACTTTGGGGTGCCTGTGTCTTGTTGATGTTTAGTTTTCCCAATTTATACGCCCATGAGTGGAAGTGCCCTATGCTCTCTAAGCTGTGTTTATTACATGTTTCAGGACACACCGTACACTTCTCCAGAGTGGCTGTTGGCAATTTACATCCCGCCCATCAGCGTAGCAAGGCTCCCATGTCTCCATGGCCTGTCCTGCTTTTCTGGGTTTTACACTTTTTTCAGCATGGCCCTTTGGACCGATGGCAAGCGAGACTTCTTTGTAGCGCTGATTTGCCCTTCCGGCTTGCTTGGTTGGCCAAAAAGGGCGTATGCGTTTTTTCCTGAATATATTCAGGAAAAAACGCATACGCCCTTTTTGGCCAAGGGCATCATTGTCAACGTTTTGCGGCTTTTCACGTGCTTTACAGGCGAGTCGAATCTACCTCCTGAAATCTGTTTCCTGCAATTCTGCCTTGCTTTCAAGTCCTCTTCGTTGCCTTCCGTCAATATATTTGTGGACGGGAGTTATCATTTATAACTCTGCAGGTTTGTGAATTGCAGTGCCCCTGAGCTCCATTTGTCAACTCGCTTTTTTGGGAGCCGGCCGCAAAAGCGCAGGATTGCTTCAGGCCCTATTCTGGTTCCGGGGGGCAGGCTGAGCCTGTGGTTCATTCTTCTTCCTGATGGGAAAATGGAGTGACCTGTGCCTGTCCCAACACCTAAGGCTAGTCTCTCGTTGGTTCCCCCTCTTCCCGTTCATGCTCAGGACAAATTGCAACCTGTACGAAACAGGAGGTTGAAGGTGCTGATTCTCCAAGTAGGGAGATGTTTAGTCAAGCGGCTGGAATGGCGAACCCGAGCACAAGGAGAGGAGAAATGAGGTGCGTTTTAGAAACCTTTCCCGATCACACGGTGTACCATCATCTGGGTTTCCCATGCATGTTTTCGATGTAGGAAGATGCCCTTGAACCTGGAGATTTGGGACCCATGGGGTGGGTACCCCGCGGTATTACTTTAAAGGGTCTGCGTTTGCTCACCCAACCTCACCAATCCTCTCAGCCCCAAGAGTGTCCAGCCTTATGTCTCATCCAGCTGTGGGTCTAGATATGGTCAATCCAGGTGGCATCAGAGCCCCTGAACGGATTTTGTAAGAATTTCTCTCTCTTTCACTGTCTTTGTTTTGTGGGTTCTTTTAAGTAATTTATGTTTAGAATGGGTCTTGGCTGCTTTTCCCTGCTGTGTTTATGCCGCTTTACACCCTCTTGATTCACTTACAGAGAGATATCAATACATAGGTTTTCAGATTCTTACTAGTCAGATATATTGTTGTGCGGTGACTAGGGGGTGTTGAGTCCAGTTCACTGAGCAGGGAGTAGGTCTTGTGTATTACATATTTGGCTTATGGAACGGTCTCTGAGCTAATTACAAACCCTTGTTTTATGCATCACCCCACCTCACCTTTCCCGTTAAGCAGCCATAGTGTGTCTTCTAAAGGTGTGCCTGTGTTCTGTTTTGTAATTCAGTTCAAGTGTAGCGATTTTGACATTCCCTCTATAAGCGATATCTTAGGATAAGTGTCTTTTTCTGTGTGACTTATTTCACTTAGAATCATCGTCCCTAAATCCACTCCTCATGCTGCTAACTAGCCTTATGACATTGATTTCATGGCTGAGTGATATTCCATTGTGCCTAAGTACCACAACTTCTTTATCCATTTTTCTCTTTCCTGGGATATTTAAGGTGTACCGACGTGGAGGTTCTTGGAAACAGAGCAGCCCTAAACTTTGGGGTGCCTGTGTCTTGTTGATGTTTAGTTTTCCCAATTTATACGCCCATGAGTGGAAGTGCCCTATGCTCTCTAAGTTGTGTTTATTACATGTTTCAGGACACACCGTACACTTCTCCAGAGTGGCTGTTGGCAATTTACATCCCGCCCATCAGCGTAGCAAGGCTCCCATGTCTCCATGGCCTGTCCTGCTTTTCTGGGTTTTACACTTTTTTCAGCATGGCCCTTTGGACCGATGGCAAGCGAGACTTCTTTGTAGCGCTGATTTGCCCTTCCGGCTTGCTTGGTTGGCCAAAAAGGGCGTATGCGTTTTTTCCTGAATATATTCAGGAAAAAACGCATACGCCCTTTTTGGCCAAGGGCATCATTGTCAACGTTTTGCGGCTTTTCACGTGCTTTACAGGCGAGTCGAATCTACCTCCTGAAATCTGTTTCCTGCAATTCTGCCTTGCTTTCAAGTCCTCTTCGTTGCCTTCCGTCAATACATTTGTGGACGGGAGTTATCATTTATAACTCTGCAGGTTTGTGAATTGCAGTGCCCCTGAGCTCCATTTGTCAACTCGCTTTTTTGGGAGCCGGCCGCAAAAGCGCAGGATTGCTTCAGGCCCTATTCTGGTTCCGGGGGGCAGGCTGAGCCTGTGGTTCATTCTTCTTCCTGATGGGAAAATGGAGTGACCTGTGCCTGTCCCAACACCTAAGGCTAGTCTCTCGTTGGTTCCCCCTCTTCCCGTTCATGCTCAGGACAAATTGCAACCTGTACGAAACAGGAGGTTGAAGGTGCTGATTCTCCAAGTAGGGAGATGTTTAGTCAAGCGGCTGGAATGGCGAACCCGAGCACAAGGAGAGGAGAAATGAGGTGCGTTTTAGAAACCTTTCCCGATCACACGGTGTACCATCATCTGGGTTTCCCATGCATGTTTTCGATGTAGGAAGATGCCCTTGAACCTGGAGATTTGGGACCCATGGGGTGGGTACCCCGCGGTATTACTTTAAAGGGTCTGCGTTTGCTCACCCAACCTCACCAATCCTCTCAGCCCCAAGAGTGTCCAGCCTTATGTCTCATCCAGCTGTGGGTCTAGATATGGTCAATCCAGGTGGCATCAGAGCCCCTGAACGGATTTTGTAAGAATTTCTCTCTCTTTCACTGTCTTTGTTTTGTGGGTTCTTTTAAGTAATTTATGTTTAGAATGGGTCTTGGCTGCTTTTCCCTGCTGTGTTGATGCCGCTTTACACCCTCTTGATTCACTTACAGAGAGATATCAATACATAGGTTTTCAGATTCTTACTAGTCAGATATATTGTTGTGCGGTGACTAGGGGGTGTTGAGTCCAGTTCACTGAGCAGGGAGTAGGTCTTGTCTATTACATATTTGGCTTATGGAACGGTCTCTGAGCTAATTACAAACCCTTGTTTTATGCATCACCCCACCTCACCTTTCCCGTTAAGCAGCCATAGTGTGTCTTCTAAAGGTGTGGCTGTGTTCTGTTTTGTAATTCAGTTCAAGTGTAGCGATTTTGACATTCCCTCTATAAGCGATATCTTAGGATAAGTGTCTTTTTCTGTGTGACTTATTTCACTTAGAATCATCGTCCCTAAATCCACTCCTCATGCTGCTAACTAGCCTTATGACATTGATTTCATGGCTGAGTGATATTCCATTGTGCCTAAGTACCACAACTTCTTTATCCATTTTTCTCTTTCCTGGGATATTTAAGGTGTACCGACGTGGAGGTTCTTGGAAACAGAGCAGCCCTAAACTTTGGGGTGCCTGTGTCTTGTTGATGTTTAGTTTTCCCAATTTATACGCCCATGAGTGGAAGTGCCCTATGCTCTCTAAGTTGTGTTTATTACATGTTTCAGGACACACCGTACACTTCTCCAGAGTGGCTGTTGGCAATTTACATCCCGCCCATCAGCGTAGCAAGGCTCCCATGTCTCCATGGCCTGTCCTGCTTTTCTGGGTTTTACACTTTTTTCAGCATGGCCCTTTGGACCGATGGCAAGCGAGACTTCTTTGTAGCGCTGATTTGCCCTTCCGGCTTGCTTGGTTAGCCAAAAAGGGCGTATGCGTTTTTTCCTGAATATATTCAGGAAAAAACGCATACGCCCTTTTTGGCCAAGGGCATCATTGTCAACGTTTTGCGGCTTTTCACGTGCTTTACAGGCGAGTCGAATCTACCTCCTGAAATCTGTTTCCTGCAATTCTGCCTTGCTTTCAAGTCCTCTTCGTTGCCTTCCGTCAATATATTTGTGGACGGGAGTTATCATTTATAACTCTGCAGGTTTGTGAATTGCAGTGCCCCTGAGCTCCATTTGTCAACTCGCTTTTTTGGGAGCCGGCCGCAAAAGCGCAGGATTGCTTCAGGCCCTATTCTGGTTCCGGGGGGCAGGCTGAGCCTGTGGTTCATTCTTCTTCCTGATGGGAAAATGGAGTGACCTGTGCCTGTCCCAACACCTAAGGCTAGTCTCTCGTTGGTTCCCCCTCTTCCCGTTCATGCTCAGGACAAATTGCAACCTGTACGAAACAGGAGGTTGAAGGTGCTGATTCTCCAAGTAGGGAGATGTTTAGTCAAGCGGCTGGAATGGCGAACCCGAGCACAAGGAGAGGAGAAATGAGGTGCGTTTTAGAAACCTTTCCCGATCACACGGTGTACCATCATCTGGGTTTCCCATGCATGTTTTCGATGTAGGAAGATGCCCTTGAACCTGGAGATTTGGGACCCATGGGGTGGGTACCCCGCGGTATTACTTTAAAGGGTCTGCGTTTGCTCACCCAACCTCACCAATCCTCTCAGCCCCAAGAGTGTCCAGCCTTATGTCTCATCCAGCTGTGGGTCTAGATATGGTCAATCCAGGTGGCATCAGAGCCCCTGAACGGATTTTGTAAGAATTTCTCTCTCTTTCACTGTCTTTGTTTTGTGGGTTCTTTTAAGTAATTTATGTTTAGAATGGGTCTTGGCTGCTTTTCCCTGCTGTGTTTATGCCGCTTTACACCCTCTTGATTCACTTACAGAGAGATATCAATACATAGGTTTTCAGATTCTTACTAGTCAGATATATTGTTGTGCGGTGACTAGGGGGTGTTGAGTCCAGTTCACTGAGCAGGGAGTAGGTCTTGTCTATTACATATTTGGCGTATGGAACGGTCTCTGAGCTAATTACAAACCCTTGTTTTATGCATCACCCCACCTCACCTTTCCCGTTAAGCCGCCATAGTGCGTCTTCTAAAGGTGTGACTCTGTTCTGTTTTGTAATTCAGTTCAAGTGTAGCGATTTGGACATTCCCTCTATAAGCGATATCTTAGGATAAGTGTCTTTTTCTGTGTGACTTATTTCACTTAGAATCATCGTCCCTAAATCCACTCCTCATGCTGCTAACTAGCCTTATGACATTGATTTCATGGCTGAGTGATATTCCATTGTGCCTAAGTACCACAACTTCTTTATCCATTTTTCTCTTTCCTGGGATATTTAATGTGTACCGAAGTGGAGGTTTATGGAAACAGAGCAGCCCTAAACTTTGTGGTGCCTGTGTCTTGTTGATTTTTAGTTTTCCCAATTTATACGCCCATGAGTGGAAGTGCCCTATGCTGTCTAAGCTGTATTTATTACATGTTTCAGGACACACCTTACACTTCTCCAGAGTGGCTGTTGGCAATTTACGTCCCGCACATCAGCGTAGCAAGGCTCCCATGTCTCTATGGCCTGTCCTGCTTTTCTGGTTTTTACACTTTTTTCAGCATGGCCCTTTTGACCGATGGCAAGCGAGACTTCTTTGTAGCGCTGATTTGCCCTTCCGGCTTGCTTGGTTAGCCAAAAAGGGCGTATGCGTTTTTTCCTGAATATATTCAGGAAAAAACGCATACGCCCTTGTTGGCCAAGGGCATCATTGTCAACGTTTTGCGGCTTTTCACGTGCTTTACAGGCGAGTCGAACCTACCTCCTGAAATCTGTTTCCTGCAATTCTGCCTTGCTTTCAAGTCCTCTTCGTTGCCTTCCGTCAATATATTTGTGGACGGGAGTTATCATTTATAACTCTGCAGGTTTGTGAATTGCAGTGCCCCTGAGCTCCATTTGTCAACTCGCTTTTTTGGGAGCCGGCCGCAAAAGCGCAGGATTGCTTCAGGCTCTATTCTGGTTCCGGGGGGCAGGCTGAGCCTGTGGTTCATTCTTCTTCCTGATGGGAAAATGGAGTGAGCTGTGCCTGTCCCAACACCTAAGGCTAGTCTCTCGTTGGTTCCCCCTCTTCCCGTTCATCCTCAGGACAAATTGCAACCTGTACGAAACAGGAGGTTGAAGGTGCTGATTCTCCAAGTAGGGAGATGTTTAGTCAAGCGGCTGGAATGGCGAACCCGAGCACAAGGAGAGGAGAAATGAGGTGCGTTTTAGAAACCTTTCCCGATCACACGGTGTACCATCATCTGGGTTTCCCATGCATGTTTTCGATGTAGGAAGATGCCCTTGAACCTGGAGATTTGGGACCCATGGGGTGGGTACCCCGCGGTATTACTTTAAAGGGTCTGCGTTTGCTCACCCAACCTCACCAATCCTCTCAGCCCCAAGAGTGTCCAGCCTTATGTCTCGTCCAGCTGTGGGTCTAGATATGGTCAATCCAGGTGGCATCAGAGCCCCTGAACGGATTTTGTAAGAATTTCTCTCTCTTTCACTGTCTTTGTTTTGTGGGTTCTTTTAAGTAATTTATGTTTAGAATGGGTCTTGGCTGCTTTTCCCTGCTGTGTTTATGCCGCTTTACACCCTCTTGATTCACTTACAGAGAGATATCAATACATAGGTTTTCAGATTCTTACTAGTCAGATATATTGTTGTGCGGTGACTAGGGGGTGTTGAGTCCAGTTCACTGAGCAGGGAGTAGGTCTTGTCTATTACATATTTGGCTTATGGAACGGTCTCTGAGCTAATTACAAACCCTTGTTTTATGCATCACCCCACCTCACCTTTCCCGTTAAGCAGACATAGTGTGCTTTTTAAGGTGTGACTCTGTTCTGTTTTGTAATTCAGTTCAAGTGTAGCGATTTTGACATTCCCTCTATAAGCGATATCTTAGGATAAGTGTCTTTTTCTGTGTGACTTATTTCACTTAGAATCATCGTCCCTAAATCCACTCCTCATGCTGCTAACTAGCCTTATGACATTGATTTCATGGCTGAGTGATATTCCATTGTGCCTAAGTACCACAACTTCTTTATCCATTTTTCTCTTTCCTGGGATATTTAAGGTGTACCGACGTGGAGGTTCTTGGAAACAGAGCAGCCCTAAACTTTGGGGTGCCTGTGTCTTGTTGATGTTTAGTTTTCCCAATTTATACGCCCATGAGTGGAAGTGCCCTATGCTCTCTAAGCTGTGTTTATTACATGTTTCAGGACACACCGTACACTTCTCCAGAGTGGCTGTTGGCAATTTACATCCCGCCCATCAGCGTAGCAAGGCTCCCATGTCTCCATGGCCTGTCCTGCTTTTCTGGTTTTTACACTTTTTTCAGCATGGCCCTTTGGACCGATGGCAAGCGAGACTTCTTTGTAGCGCTGATTTGCCCTTCCGGCTTGCTTGGTTGGCCAAAAAGGGCGTATGCGTTTTTTCCTGAATATATTCAGGAAAAAACGCATACGCCCTTTTTGGCCAAGGGCATCATTGTCAACGTTTTGCGGCTTTTCACGTGCTTTACAGGCGAGTCGAATCTACCTCCTGAAATCTGTTTCCTGCAATTCTGCCTTGCTTTCAAGTCCTCTTCGTTGCCTTCCGTCAATATATTTGTGGACGGGAGTTATCATTTATAACTCTGCAGGTTTGTGAATTGCAGTGCCCCTGAGCTCCATTTGTCAACTCGCTTTTTTGGGAGCCGGCCGCAAAAGCGCAGGATTGCTTCAGGCCCTATTCTGGTTCCGGGGGGCAGGCTGAGCCTGTGGTTCATTCTTCTTCCTGATGGGAAAATGGAGTGACCTGTGCCTGTCCCAACACCTAAGGCTAGTCTCTCGTTGGTTCCCCCTCTTCCCGTTCATGCTCAGGACAAATTGCAACCTGTACGAAACAGGAGGTTGAAGGTGCTGATTCTCCAAGTAGGGAGATGTTTAGTCAAGCGGCTGGAATGGCGAACCCGAGCACAAGGAGAGGAGAAATGAGGTGCGTTTTAGAAACCTTTCCCGATCACACGGTGTACCATCATCTGGGTTTCCCATGCATGTTTTCGATGTAGGAAGATGCCCTTGAACCTGGAGATTTGGGACCCATGGGGTGGGTACCCCGCGGTATTACTTTAAAGGGTCTGCGTTTGCTCACCCAACCTCACCAATCCTCTCAGCCCCAAGAGTGTCCAGCCTTATGTCTCATCCAGCTGTGGGTCTAGATATGGTCAATCCAGGTGGCATCAGAGCCCCTGAACGGATTTTGTAAGAATTTCTCTCTCTTTCACTGTCTTTGTTTTGTGGGTTCTTTTAAGTAATTTATGTTTAGAATGGGTCTTGGCTGCTTTTCCCTGCTGTGTTTATGCCGCTTTACACCCTCTTGATTCACTTACAGAGAGATATCAATACATAGGTTTTCAGATTCTTACTAGTCAGATATATTGTTGTGCGGTGACTAGGGGGTGTTGAGTCCAGTTCACTGAGCAGGGAGTAGGTCTTGTCTATTACATATTTGGCTTATGGAACGGTCTCTGAGCTAATTACAAACCCTTGTTTTATGCATCACCCCACCTCACCTTTCCCGTTAAGCAGACATAGTGTGCTTTTTAAGGTGTGACTCTGTTCTGTTTTGTAATTCAGTTCAAGTGTAGCGATTTTGACATTCTCTCTATAAGCGATATCTTAGGATAAGTGTCTTTTTCTGTGTGACTTATTTCACTTAGAATCATCGTCCCTAAATCCACTCCTCATGCTGCTAACTAGCCTTATGACATTGATTTCATGGCTGAGTGATATTCCATTGTGCCTAAGTACCACAACTTCTTTATCCATTTTTCTCTTTCCTGGGATATTTAAGGTGTACCGACGTGGAGGTTCTTGGAAACAGAGCAGCCCTAAACTTTGGGGTGCCTGTGTCTTGTTGATGTTTAGTTTTCCCAATTTATACGCCCATGAGTGGAAGTGCCCTATGCTCTCTAAGGTGTGTTTATTACATGTTTCAGGACACACCGTACACTTCTCCAGAGTGGCTGTTGGCAATTTACATCCCGCCCATCAGCGTAGCAAGGCTCCCATGTCTCCATGGCCTGTCCTGCTTTTCTGGTTTTTACACTTTTTTCAGCATGGCCGTTTGGACCGATGGCAAGCGAAACTTCTTTGTAGCGCTGATTTGCACTTCCAGCTTGCTTGGTTGGCCAAAAAGGGCGTATGCGTTTTTTCCTGAATATATTCAGGAAAAAACGCATACGCCCTTTTTGGCCAAGGGCATCATTGTCAACGTTTTGCGGCTTTTCACGTGCTTTACAGGCGAGTCGAATCTACCTCCTGAAATCTGTTTCCTGCAATTCTGCCTTGCTTTCAAGTCCTCTTCGTTGCCTTCCGTCAATATATTTGTGGACGGGAGTTATCATTTATAACTCTGCAGGTTTGTGAATTGCAGTGCCCCTGAGCTCCATTTGTCAACTCGCTTTTTTGGGAGCCGGCCGCAAAAGCGCAGGATTGCTTCAGGCCCTATTCTGGTTCCGGGGGGCAGGCTGAGCCTGTGGTTCATTCTTCTTCCTGATGGGAAAATGGAGTGACCTGTGCCTGTCCCAACACCTAAGGCTAGTCTCTCGTTGGTTCCCTCTCTTCCCGTTCATCCTCAGGGCAAATTGCAACCTGTACGAAACAGGAGGTTGAAGGTGCTGATTCTCCAAGTAGGGAGATGTTTAGTCAAGTGGCTGGAATGGCGAACCCGAGCACAAGGAGAGGAGAAATGAGGTGCGTTTTAGAAACCTTTCCTGATCACAGGGTGTACCATCATCTGGGTTTCCCATGCATGTTTTCGATGTAGGAAAATGCCCTTGAACCTGGAGATTTGGGACCCATGGGGTGGGTACCCCATGGTATTACTTTAAAGGGTCTGCGTTTGCTCACCCAACCTCACCAATCCTCTCAGCCCCAAGAGTGTCCAGCCTTATGTCTCTTCCAGCTGTGGGTCTAGATATGGTCAATCCAGGTTGCATCAGAGCCCCTGAACGAATTTTGTAAGAATTTCTCTCTCTTTCACTGTCTTTGTTTTGTGGGTTCTTTTAAGTAATTTATGTTTAGAATGGGTCTTGGCTGCTTTTCCCTGCTGTGTTTATGCCGCTTTACACCCTCTTGATTCACTTACAGAGAGATATCAATACATAGGTTTTCAGATTCTTACTAGTCAGATATATTGTTGTGCGGTGACTAGGGGGTGTTGAGTCCAGTTCACTGAGCAGGGAGTAGGTCTTGTCTATTACATATTTGGCTTATTGAACGGTCTCTGAGCTAATTAGAAACCCTTGTTTTATGCATCACCCCACCTCACCTTTCCCGTAAAGCCGCCATACTGTGTCTTCTAAAGGTGTGACTCTGTGCTGTTTTGTAATTCAGTTCAAGTGTAGCGAGTTTGACATACCCTCTATAAGCGATATCTTAGGATAAGTGTCTTTTTCTGTGTGACTTATTTCACTTAGAATCATCGTCCCTAAATCCACTCCTCATGCTGCTAACTAGCCTTATGACATTGATTTCATGGCTGAGTGATATTCCATTGTGCCTAAGTACCACAACTTCTTTATCCATTTTTCTCTTTCCTGGGATATTTAAGGTGTACCGACGTGGAGGTTCTTGGAAACAGAGCAGCCCTAAACTTTGGGGTGCCTGTGTCTTGTTGATGTTTAGTTTTCCCAATTTATACACCCATGAGTAGAAGTGCCCTATGCTCTCTAAGTTGTGTTTATTACATGTTTCAGGACACACCGTACACTTCTCCAGAGTGGCTGTTGGCAATTTACATCCCGCCCATCAGCGTAGCAAGGCTCCCATGTCTCCATGGCCTGTCCTGCTTTTCTGGTTTTTACACTTTTTTCAGCATGGCCCTTTGGACCGATGGCAAGCGAGACTTCTTTGTAGCGCTGATTTGCCCTTCCGGCTTGCTTGGTTGGCCAAAAAGGGCGTATGCGTTTTTTCCTGAATATATTCAGGAAAAAACGCATACGCCCTTTTTGGCCAAGGGCATCATTGTCAACGTTTTGCGGCTTTTCACGTGCTTTACAGGCGAGTCGAATCTACCTCCTGAAATCTGTTTCCTGCAATTCTGCCTTGCTTTCAAGTCCTCTTCGTTGCCTTCCGTCAATATATTTGTGGACGGGAGTTATCATTTATAACTCTGCAGGTTTGTGAATTGCAGTGCCCCTGAGCTCCATTTGTCAACTCGCTTTTTTGGGAGCCGGCCGCAAAAGCGCAGGATTGCTTCAGGCCCTATTCTGGTTCCGGGGGGCAGGCTGAGCCTGTGGTTCATTCTTCTTCCTGATGGGAAAATGGAGTGACCTGTGCCTGTCCCAACACCTAAGGCTAGTCTCTCGTTGGTTCCCCCTCTTCCCGTTCATGCTCAGGACAAATTGCAACCTGTACGAAACAGGAGGTTGAAGGTGCTGATTCTCCAAGTAGGGAGATGTTTAGTCAAGCGGCTGGAATGGCGAACCCGAGCACAAGGAGAGGAGAAATGAGGTGCGTTTTAGAAACCTTTCCCGATCACACGGTGTACCATCATCTGGGTTTCCCATGCATGTTTTCGATGTAGGAAGATGCCCTTGAACCTGGAGATTTGGGACCCATGGGGTGGGTACCCCGCGGTATTACTTTAAAGGGTCTGCGTTTGCTCACCCAACCTCACCAATCCTCTCAGCCCCAAGAGTGTCCAGCCTTATGTCTCATCCAGCTGTGGGTCTAGATATGGTCAATCCAGGTGGCATCAGAGCCCCTGAACGGATTTTGTAAGAATTTCTCTCTCTTTCACTGTCTTTGTTTTGTGGGTTCTTTTAAGTAATTTATGTTTAGAATGGGTCTTGGCTGCTTTTCCCTGCTGTGTTTATGCCGCTTTACACCCTCTTGATTCACTTACAGAGAGATATCAATACATAGGTTTTCAGATTCTTACTAGTCAGATATATTGTTGTGCGGTGACTAGGGGGTGTTGAGTCCAGTTCACTGAGCAGGGAGTAGGTCTTGTCTATTACATATTTGGCTTATGGAACGGTCTCTGAGCTAATTACAAACCCTTGTTTTATGCATCACCCCACCTCACCTTTCCCGTTAAGCAGACATAGTGTGCTTTTTAAGGTGTGACTCTGTTCTGTTTTGTAATTCAGTTCAAGTGTAGCGATTTTGACATTCTCTCTATAAGCGATATCTTAGGATAAGTGTCTTTTTCTGTGTGACTTATTTCACTTAGAATCATCGTCCCTAAATCCACTCCTCATGCTGCTAACTAGCCTTATGACATTGATTTCATGGCTGAGTGATATTCCATTGTGCCTAAGTACCACAACTTCTTTATCCATTTTTCTCTTTCCTGGGATATTTAAGGTGTACCGACGTGGAGGTTCTTGGAAACAGAGCAGCCCTAAACTTTGGGGTGCCTGTGTCTTGTTGATGTTTAGTTTTCCCAATTTATACGCCCATGAGTGGAAGTGCCCTATGCTCTCTAAGGTGTGTTTATTACATGTTTCAGGACACACCGTACACTTCTCCAGAGTGGCTGTTGGCAATTTACATCCCGCCCATCAGCGTAGCAAGGCTCCCATGTCTCCATGGCCTGTCCTGCTTTTCTGGTTTTTACACTTTTTTCAGCATGGCCGTTTGGACCGATGGCAAGCGAAACTTCTTTGTAGCGCTGATTTGCACTTCCAGCTTGCTTGGTTGGCCAAAAAGGGCGTATGCGTTTTTTCCTGAATATATTCAGGAAAAAACGCATACGCCCTTTTTGGCCAAGGGCATCATTGTCAACGTTTTGCGGCTTTTCACGTGCTTTACAGGCGAGTCGAATCTACCTCCTGAAATCTGTTTCCTGCAATTCTGCCTTGCTTTCAAGTCCTCTTCGTTGCCTTCCGTCAATATATTTGTGGACGGGAGTTATCATTTATAACTCTGCAGGTTTGTGAATTGCAGTGCCCCTGAGCTCCATTTGTCAACTCGCTTTTTTGGGAGCCGGCCGCAAAAGCGCAGGATTGCTTCAGGCCCTATTCTGGTTCCGGGGGGCAGGCTGAGCCTGTGGTTCATTCTTCTTCCTGATGGGAAAATGGAGTGACCTGTGCCTGTCCCAACACCTAAGGCTAGTCTCTCGTTGGTTCCCTCTCTTCCCGTTCATCCTCAGGGCAAATTGCAACCTGTACGAAACAGGAGGTTGAAGGTGCTGATTCTCCAAGTAGGGAGATGTTTAGTCAAGTGGCTGGAATGGCGAACCCGAGCACAAGGAGAGGAGAAATGAGGTGCGTTTTAGAAACCTTTCCTGATCACAGGGTGTACCATCATCTGGGTTTCCCATGCATGTTTTCGATGTAGGAAAATGCCCTTGAACCTGGAGATTTGGGACCCATGGGGTGGGTACCCCATGGTATTACTTTAAAGGGTCTGCGTTTGCTCACCCAACCTCACCAATCCTCTCAGCCCCAAGAGTGTCCAGCCTTATGTCTCTTCCAGCTGTGGGTCTAGATATGGTCAATCCAGGTTGCATCAGAGCCCCTGAACGAATTTTGTAAGAATTTCTCTCTCTTTCACTGTCTTTGTTTTGTGGGTTCTTTTAAGTAATTTATGTTTAGAATGGGTCTTGGCTGCTTTTCCCTGCTGTGTTTATGCCGCTTTACACCCTCTTGATTCACTTACAGAGAGATATCAATACATAGGTTTTCAGATTCTTACTAGTCAGATATATTGTTGTGCGGTGACTAGGGGGTGTTGAGTCCAGTTCACTGAGCAGGGAGTAGGTCTTGTCTATTACATATTTGGCTTATTGAACGGTCTCTGAGCTAATTAGAAACCCTTGTTTTATGCATCACCCCACCTCACCTTTCCCGTAAAGCCGCCATACTGTGTCTTCTAAAGGTGTGACTCTGTGCTGTTTTGTAATTCAGTTCAAGTGTAGCGAGTTTGACATACCCTCTATAAGCGATATCTTAGGATAAGTGTCTTTTTCTGTGTGACTTATTTCACTTAGAATCATCGTCCCTAAATCCACTCCTCATGCTGCTAACTAGCCTTATGACATTGATTTCATGGCTGAGTGATATTCCATTGTGCCTAAGTACCACAACTTCTTTATCCATTTTTCTCTTTCCTGGGATATTTAAGGTGTACCGACGTGGAGGTTCTTGGAAACAGAGCAGCCCTAAACTTTGGGGTGCCTGTGTCTTGTTGATGTTTAGTTTTCCCAATTTATACACCCATGAGTAGAAGTGCCCTATGCTCTCTAAGTTGTGTTTATTACATGTTTCAGGACACACCGTACACTTCTCCAGAGTGGCTGTTGGCAATTTACATCCCGCCCATCAGCGTAGCAAGGCTCCCATGTCTCCATGGCCTGTCCTGCTTTTCTGGTTTTTACACTTTTTTCAGCATGGCCCTTTGGACCGATGGCAAGCGAAACTTCTTTGTAGCGCTGATTTGCACTTCCGGCTTGCTTGGTTGGCCAAAAAGGGCGTATGCGTTTTTTCCTGAATATATTCAGGAAAAAACGCATACGCCCTTTTTGGCCAAGGGCATCATTGTCAACTTTTGCGGCTTTTCACGTGCTTTACAGGCGAGTCGAATCTACCTCCTGAAATCTGTTTCCTGCAATTCTGCCTTGCTTTCAAGTCCTCTTCGTTGCCTTCCGTCAATATATTTGTGGACGGGAGTTATCATTTATAACTGCAGGTTTGTGAATTGCTGTGCCCCTGAGCTCCATTTGTCAACTCGCTTTTTTGGGAGCCGGCCGCAAAAGCGCAGGATTGCTTCAGGCCCTATTCTGGTTCCGGGGGGCAGGCTGAGCCTGTGGTTCATTCTTCTTCCTGATTGGAAAATGGAGTGACCTGTGCCTGTCCCAACACCTAAGGCTAGTCTCTCGTTGGTTCCCCCTCTTCCCGTTCATCCTCAGGGCAAATTGCAACCTGTACGAAACAGGAGGTTGAAGGTGCTGATTCTCCAAGTAGGGAGATGTTTAGTCAAGCGGCTGGAATGGCGAACCCGAGCACAAGGAGAGGAGAAATGAGGTGCGTTTTAGAAACCTTTCCCGATCACACGGTGTACCATCATCTGGGATTCCCATGCATGTTTTCGATGTAGGAAAATGCCCTTGAACCTGGAGATTTGGGACCCATGGGTTGGGTACCCCGTGGTATTACTTTAAAGGGTCTGCGTTTGCTCACCCAACCTCACCAATCCTCTCAGCCCCAAGAGTGTCCAGCCTTATGTCTCATCCAGCTGTGGGTCTAGATATGGTCAATCCAGGTTGCATCAGAGCCCCTGAAAGGATTTTGTAAGAATTTCTCTCTCTTTCACTGTCTTTGTTTTGTGGGTTGTTTTAAGTAATTTATGTTTAGAATGGGTCTTGGCTGCTTTTCCCTGCTGTGTTTATGCCGCTTTACACCCTCTTGATTCACTTACAGAGAGATATCAATACATAGGTTTTCAGATTCTTACTAGTCAGATATATTGTTGTGCGGTGACTAGGGGGTGTTGAGTCCAGTTCACTGAGCAGGGAGTAGGTCTTGTCTATTACATATTTGGCTTATTGAACGGTCTCTGAGCTAATTAGAAACCCTTGTTTTATGCATCACCCCACCTCACCTTTCCCGTTAAGCAGCCATAGTGTGTCTTCTAAAGGTGTGACTCTGTTCTGTTTTGTAATTCAGTTCAAGTGTAGCGATTTGGACATTCCCTCTATAAGCGATATCTTAGGATAAGTGTCTTTTTCTGTGTGACTTATTTCACTTAGAATCATCGTCCCTAAATCCACTCCTCATGCTGCTAACTAGCCTTATGACATTGATTTCATGGCTGAGTGATATTCCATTGTGCCTAAGTACCACAACTTCCTTATCCATTTTTCTCTTTCCTGGGATATTTAAGGTGTACCGACGTGGAGGTTCTTGGAAACAGAGCAGCCCTAAACTTTGGGGTGCCTGTGTCCTGTTGATGTTTAGTTTTCCCAATTTATACGCCCATGAGTGGAAGTGCCCTATGCTCTCTAAGTTGTGTTTATTACATGTTTCAGGACACACCGTACACTTCTCCAGAGTGGCTGTTGGCAATTTACGTCCCGCCCTTCAGCGTAGCAAGGCTCCCATGTCTCCATGGCCTGTCCTGCTTTTCTGGTTTTTACACTTTTTGCAGCACGGCCGTTTTGACCGATGGCAAGCGAGACTTCTTTGTAGCGCTGATTTGCCCTTCCGGCTTGCTTGGTTGGCCAAAAAGGGCGTATGCGTTTTTTCCTGAATATATTCAGGAAATAACGCATACGCCCTTTTTGGCCAAGGGCATCATTGTCAACGTTTTGCGGCTTTTCATGTGCTTTAAAGGCGAGTCGAATCTACCTCCTGAAATCTGTTTCCTGCAATTCTGCCTTGCTTTCAAGTCCTCTTCGTTGCCTTCCGTCAATATATTTGTGGACGGGAGTTATCATTTATAACTCTGCAGGTTTGTGAATTGCAGTGCCCCTGAGCTCCATTTGTCAACTCGCTTTTTTGGGAGCCGGCCGCAAAAGCGCAGGATTGCTTCAGGCCCTATTCTGGTTCCGGGGGGCAGGCTGAGCCTGTGGTTCATTCTTCTTCCTGATGGGAAAATGGAGTGACCTGTGCCTGTCCCAACACCTAAGGCTAGTCTCTCGTTGGTTCCCCCTCTTCCCGTTCATCCTCAGGACGAATTGCAACCTGTACGAAACAGGAGGTTGAAGGTGCTGATTCTCCAAGTAGGGAGATGTTTAGTCAAGCGGCTGGAATGGCGAACCCGAGCACAAGGAGAGGAGAAATGAGGTGCGTTTTAGAAACCTTTCCCGATCACAGGGTGTACCATCATCTGGGTTTCCCATGCATGTTTTCGATGTAGGAAGATGCCCTTGAACCTGGAGATTTGGGACCCATGGGGTGGGTACCCCGCGGTATTACTTTAAAGGGTCTGCATTTGCTCACCCAACCTCACCAATCCTCTCAGCCCCAAGAGTGTCCAGCCTTATGTCTCGTCCAGCTGTGGGTCTAGATATGGTCAATCCAGGTTGCATCAGAGCCCCTGAACGGATTTTATAAGAATTTCTCTCTCTTTCACTGTCTTTGTTTTGTGGGTTCTTTTAAGTAATTTATGTTTAGAATGGGTCTTGGCTGCTTTTCCCTGCTGTGTTTATGCCGCTTTACACCCTCTTGATTCACTTACAGAGAGATATCAATACATAGGTTTTCAGATTCTTACTAGTCAGATATATTGTTGTGCGGTGACTAGGGGGTGTTGTGTCCAGTTCACTGAGCAGGGAGTAGGTCTTGTCTATTACATATTTGGCTTATGGAACGGTCTCTGAGCTAATTACAAACCCTTGTTTTATGCATCACCGCACCTCACCTTTCCCGTTAAGCAGCCATGGTGTGCTTTTTAAGGTGTGACTCTGTTCTGTTTTGTAATTCAGTTCAAGTGTAGCGATTTGGACATTCCCTCTATAAGCGATATCTTAGGATAAGTGTCTTTTACTGTGTGACTTATTTCACTTAGAATCATCGTCCCTAAATCCACTCCTCATGCTGCTAACTAGCCTTATGACATTGATTTCATGGCTGAGTGATATTCCATTGTGCCTAAGTACCACAACTTCTTTATCCATTTTTCTCTTTCTTGGGATATTTAAGGTGTACCGACGTGGAGGTTCTTGGAAACAGAGCAGCCCTAAACTTTGGGGTGCCTGTGTCTTGTTGATGTATAGTTTTCCCAATTTATACGCCCATGAGTGGAAGTGCCCTATGCTCTCTAAGCTGTGTTTATTACATGTTTCAGGACACACCGTACACTTCTCCAGAGTGGCTGTTGGCAATTTACATCCCGCCCATCAGCGTAGCAAGGCTCCCATGTCTCCATGGCCTGTCCTGCTTTTCTGGTTTTTACACTTTTTTCAGCATGGCCCTTTGGACCGATGGCAAGCGAAACTTCTTTGTAGCGCTGATTTGCACTTCCAGCTTGCTTGGTTGGCCAAAAAGGGCGTATGCGTTTTTTCCTGAATATATTCAGGAAAAAACGCATACGCCCTTTTTGGCCAAGGGCATCATTGTCAACGTTTTGCGGCTTTTCACGTGCTTTACAGGCGAGTCGAATCTACCTCCTGAAATCTGTTTCCTGCAATTCTGCCTTGCTTTCAAGTCCTCTTCTTTGCCTTCCGTCAATATATTTGTGGACGGGAGTTATCATTTATAACTCTGCAGGTTTGTGAATTGCTGTGCCCCTGAGCTCCATTTGTCAACTCGCTTTTTTGGGAGCCGGCCGCAAAAGCGCAGGATTGCTTCAGGCCCTATTCTGGTTCCAGGGGGCAGGCTGAGCCTGTGGTTCATTCTTCTTCCTGATGGGAAAATGGAGTGACCTGTGCCTGTCCCAACACCTAAGGCTAGTCTCTCGTTGGTTCCCCCTCTTCCCGTTCATCCTCAGGGCAAATTGCAACCTGTACGAAACAGGAGGTTGAAGGGTGCTGATTCTCCAAGTAGGGAGATGTTTAGTCAAGTGGCTGGAATGGCGAACCCGAGCACAAGGAGAGGAGAAATGAGGTGCGTTTTAGAAACCTTTCCCGATCACACGGTGTACCATCATCTGGGATTCCCATGCATGTTTTCGATGTAGGAAGATGCCCTTGAACCTGGAGATTTGGGACCCATGGGGTGGGTACCCCGTGGTATTACTTTAAAGGGTCTGCGTTTGCTCACCCAACCTCACCAATCCTCTCAGCCCCAAGAGTGTCCAGCCTTATGTCTCATCCAGCTGTGGGTCTAGATATGGTCAATCCAGGTTGCATCAGAGCCCCTGAAAGGATTTTGTAAGAATTTCTCTCTCTTTCACTGTCTTTGTTTTGTGGGTTGTTTTAAGTAATTTATGTTTAGAATGGGTCTTGGCTGCTTTTCCCTGCTGTGTTTATGCCGCTTTACACCCTCTTGATTCACTTACAGAGAGATATCAATACATAGGTTTTCAGATTCTTACTAGTCAGATATATTGTTGTGCGGTGACTAGGGGGTGTTGAGTCCAGTTCACTGAGCAGGGAGTAGGTCTTGTCTATTACATATTTGGCTTATTGAACGGTCTCTGAGCTAATTAGAAACCCTTGTTTTATGCATCACCCCACCTCACCTTTCCCGTTAAGCCGCCATAGTGTGTCTTCTAAAGGTGTGACTCTGTTCTGTTTTGTAATTCAGTTCAAGTGTAGCGATTTTGACATTCCCTCTATAAGCGATATCTTAGGATAAGTGTCTTTTTCTGTGTGACTTATTTCACTTAGAATCATCGTCCCTAAATCCACTCCTCATGCTGCTAACTAGCCTTATGACATTGATTTCATGGCTGAGTGATATTCCATTGTGCCTAAGTACCACAACTTCTTTATCCATTTTTCTCTTTCCTGGGATATTTAAGGTGTACCAACGTGGAGGTTCTTGGAAACAGAGCAGCCCTAAACTTTGGGGTGCCTGTGTCTTGTTGATGTTTAGTTTTCCCAATTTATACGCCCATGAGTGGAAGTGCCCTATGCTCTCTAAGTTGTGTTTATTACATGTTTCAGGACACACCGTACACTTCTCCAGAGTGGCTGTTGGCAATTTACGTCCCGCCCTTCAGCGTAGCAAGGCTCCCATGTCTCCATGGCCTGTCCTGCTTTTCTGGTTTTTACACTTTTTGCAGCACGGCCGTTTTGACCGATGGCAAGCGAGACTTCTTTGTAGCGCTGATTTGCCCTTCCGGCTTGCTTGGTTGGCCAAAAAGGGCGTATGCGTTTTTTCCTGAATATATTCAGGAAATAACGCATACGCCCTTTTTGGCCAAGGGCATCATTGTCAACGTTTTGCGGCTTTTCATGTGCTTTAAAGGCGAGTCGAATCTACCTCCTGAAATCTGTTTCCTGCAATTCTGCCTTGCTTTCAAGTCCTCTTCGTTGCCTTCCGTCAATATATTTGTGGACGGGAGTTATCATTTATAACTCTGCAGGTTTGTGAATTGCAGTGCCCCTGAGCTCCATTTGTCAACTCGCTTTTTTGGGAGCCGGCCGCAAAAGCGCAGGATTGCTTCAGGCCCTATTCTGGTTCCGGGGGGCAGGCTGAGCCTGTGGTTCATTTTTCTTCCTGATGGGAAAATGGAGTGACCTGTGCCTGTCCCAACACCTAAGGCTAGTCTCTCGTTGGTTCCCCCTCTTCCCGTTCATCCTCAGGACGAATTGCAACCTGTACGAAACAGGAGGTTGAAGGTGCTGATTCTCCAAGTAGGGAGATGTTTAGTCAAGCGGCTGGAATGGCGAACCCGAGCACAAGGAGAGGAGAAATGAGGTGCGTTTTAGAAAACCTTTCCCGATCACAGGGTGTACCATCATCTGGGTTTCCCATGCATGTTTTCGAGGTAGGAAGATGCCCTTGAACCTGGAGATTTGGGACCCCATGGGGTGGGTACCCCGCGGTATTACTTTAAAGGGTCTGCATTTGCTCACCCAACCTCACCAATCCTCTCAGCCCCAAGAGTGTCCAGCCTTATGTCTCGTCCAGCTGTGGGTCTAGATATGGTCAATCCAGGTTGCATCAGAGCCCCTGAACGGATTTTGTAAGAATTTCTCTCTCTTTCACTGTCTTTGTTTTGTGGGTTCTTTTAAGTAATTTATGTTTAGAATGGGTCTTGGCTGCTTTTCCCTGCTGTGTTTATGCCGCTTTACACCCTCTTGATTCACTTACAGAGAGATATCAATACATAGGTTTTCAGATTCTTACTAGTCAGATATATTGTTGTGCGGTGACTAGGGGGTGTTGTGTCCAGTTCACTGAGCAGGGAGCAGGTCTTGTCTATTACATATTTGGCTTATGGAACGGTCTCTGAGCTAATTACAAACCCTAGTTTTATGCATCACCGCACCTCACCTTTCCCGTTAAGCAGCCATGGTGTGCTTTTTAAGGTGTGACTCTGTTCTGTTTTGTAATTCAGTTCAAGTGTAGCGATTTGGACATTCCCTCTATAAGCGATATCTTAGGATAAGTGTCTTTTACTGTGTGACTTATTTCACTTAGAATCATCGTCCCTAAATCCACTCCTCATGCTGCTAAGTAGCCTTATGACATTGATTTCATGGCTGAGTGATATTCCCTTGTGCCTAAGTACCACAACTTCTTTATCCATTTTTCTCTTTCTTGGGATATTTAAGGTGTACCGACGTGGAGGTTCTTGGAAACAGAGCAGCCCTAAACTTTGGGGTGCCTGTGTCTTGTTGATGTTAGTTTTCCCAATTTATACGCCCATGAGTGGAAGTGCCCTATGCTCTCTAAGCTGTGTTTATTACATGTTTCAGGACACACCGTACACTTCTCCAGAGTGGCTGTTGGCAATTTACATCCCGCCCATCAGCGTAGCAAGGCTCCCATGTCTCCATGGCCTGTCCTGCTTTTCTGGTTTTTACACTTTTTGCAGCATGGCCCTTTGGACCGATGGCAAGCGAGACTTCTTTGTAGCGCTGATTTGCCCTTCCGGCTTGCTTCGTTTACCAAAAAGGGCGTATACGTTTTTTCCTGAATATATTCAGGAAAAAACGCATACGCCCTTTTTGGCCAAAGGCATCATTGTCAACGTTTTGCGGCTTTTCACGTGCTTTACAGGCGAGTCGAATCTACCTCCTGAAATCTGTTTCCTGCAATTCTGCCTTGCTTTCAAGTCCTCTTCGTTGCCTTCCGTCAATATATTTGTGGACGGGAGTTATCATTTATAACTCTGCAGGTTTGTGAATTGCAGTGGCCCTGAGCTCCATTTGTCAACTCGCTTTTTTGGGAGCCGGCCGCAAAAGCGCAGGATTGCTTCAGGCCCTATTCTGGTTCCGGGGGGCAGGCTGAGCCTGTGGTTCATTCTTCTTCCTGATGGGAAAATGGAGTGACCTGTGCCTGTCCCAACACCTAAGGCTAGTCTCTCGTTGGTTCCCCCTCGTCCCGTTCATCCTCAGGACGAATTGCAACCTGTACGAAACAGGAGGTTGAAGGTGCTGATTCTCCAAGTAGGGAGATGTTTAGTCAAGCGGCTGGAATGGCGAACCCGAGCACAAGGAGAGGAGAAATGAGGTGCGTTTTAGAAACCTTTCCCGATCACACGGTGTACCATCATCTGGGTTTCCCATGCATGTTTTCGATGTAGGAAGATGCCCTTGAACCTGGAGATTTGGGACCCATGGGGTGGGTTCCCCGCGGTATTACTTTAAAGGGTCTGCGTTTGCTCACCCAACCTCACCAATCCTCTCAGCCCCAAGAGTGTCCAGCCTTATGTCTCTTCCAGCTCTGGGTCTAGATATGGTCAATCCAGGTTGCATCAGAGCCCCTGAACGGATTTTGTAAGAATTTCTCTCTCTTTCACTGTCTTTGTTTTGTGGGTTGTTTTAAGTAATTTATGTTTAGAATGGGTCTTGGCTGCTTTTCCCTGCTGTGTTTATGCCGCTTTACACCCTCTTGATTCACTTACAGAGAGATATCAATACATAGGTTTTCAGATTCTTACTAGTCAGATATATTGTTGTGCGGTGACTAGGGGGTGTTGAGTCCAGTTCACTGAGCAGGGAGTAGGTCTTGTCTATTACATATTTGGCTTATGGAACGGTCTCTGAGCTAATTACAAACCCTTGTTTTATGCATCACCCCACCTCACCTTTCCTGTTAAGCCGCCATAGTGTGTCTTCTAAAGGTGTGACTCTGTTCTGTTTTGTAATTCAGTTCAAGTGTAGCGATTTTGACATTCCCTCTATAAGCGATATCTTAGGATAAGTGTCTTTTTCTGTGTGACTTATTTCACTTAGAATCATCGTCCCTAAATCCACTCCTCATGCTGCTAACTAGCCTTATGACATTGATTTCATGGCTGAGTGATATTCCATTGTGCCTAAGTACCACAACTTCTTTATCCATTTTTCTCTTTCCTGGGATATTTAAGGTGTACCGACGTGGAGGTTCTTGGAAACAGAGCAGCCCTAAACTTTGGGGTGCCTGTGTCTTGTTGATGTTTAGTTTTCCCAATTTATACGCCCATGAGTGGAAGTGCCCTATGCTCTCTAAGTTGTGTTTATTACATGTTTCAGGACACACCGTACACTTCTCCAGAGTGGCTGTTGGCAATTTACGTCCCGCCCCTTCAGCGTAGCAAGGCTCCCATGTCTCCATGGCCTGTCCTGCTTTTCTGGTTTTTACACTTTTTGCAGCACGGCCGTTTTGACCGATGGCAAGCGAGACTTCTTTGTAGCGCTGATTTGCCCTTCCGGCTTGCTTGGTTGGCCAAAAAGGGCGTATGCGTTTTTTCCTGAATATATTCAGGAAATAACGCATACGCCCTTTTTGGCCAAGGGCATCATTGTCAACGTTTTGCGGCTTTTCATGTGCTTTAAAGGCGAGTCGAATCTACCTCCTGAAATCTGTTTCCTGCAATTCTGCCTTGCTTTCAAGTCCTCTTCGTTGCCTTCCGTCAATATATTTGTGGACGGGAGTTATCATTTATAACTCTGCAGGTTTGTGAATTGCAGTGCCCCTGAGCTCCATTTGTCAACTCGCTTTTTTGGGAGCCGGCCGCAAAAGCGCAGGATTGCTTCAGGCCCTATTCTGGTTCCGGGGGGCAGGCTGAGCCTGTGGTTCATTCTTCTTCCTGATGGGAAAATGGAGTGACCTGTGCCTGTCCCAACACCTAAGGCTAGTCTCTCGTTGGTTCCCCCTCTTCCCGTTCATCCTCAGGACGAATTGCAACCTGTACGAAACAGGAGGTTGAAGGTGCTGATTCTCCAAGTAGGGAGATGTTTAGTCAAGCGGCTGGAATGGCGAACCCGAGCACAAGGAGAGGAGAAATGAGGTGCGTTTTAGAAACCTTTCCCGATCACAGGGTGTACCATCATCTGGGTTTCCCATGCATGTTTTCGATGTAGGAAGATGCCCTTGAACCTGGAGATTTGGGACCCATGGGGTGGGTACCCCGCGGTATTACTTTAAAGGGTCTGCATTTGCTCACCCAACCTCACCAATCCTCTCAGCCCCAAGAGTGTCCAGCCTTATGTCTCGTCCAGCTGTGGGTCTAGATATGGTCAATCCAGGTTGCATCAGAGCCCCTGAACGGATTTTGTAAGAATTTCTCTCTCTTTCACTGTCTTTGTTTTGTGGGTTCTTTTAAGTAATTTATGTTTAGAATGGGTCTTGGCTGCTTTTCCCTGCTGTGTTTATGCCGCTTTACACCCTCTTGATTCACTTACAGAGAGATATCAATACATAGGTTTTCAGATTCTTACTAGTCAGATATATTGTTGTGCGGTGACTAGGGGGTGTTGTGTCCAGTTCACTGAGCAGGGAGTAGGTCTTGTCTATTACATATTTGGCTTATGGAACGGTCTCTGAGCTAATTACAAACCCTTGTTTTATGCATCACCGCACCTCACCTTTCCCGTTAAGCAGCCATGGTGTGCTTTTTAAGGTGTGACTCTGTTCTGTTTTGTAATTCAGTTCAAGTGTAGCGATTTGGACATTCCCTCTATAAGCGATATCTTAGGATAAGTGTCTTTTACTGTGTGACTTATTTCACTTAGAATCATCGTCCCTAAATCCACTCCTCATGCTGCTAACTAGCCTTATGACATTGATTTCATGGCTGAGTGATATTCCATTGTGCCTAAGTACCACAACTTCTTTATCCATTTTTCTCTTTCTTGGGATATTTAAGGTGTACCGACGTGGAGGTTCTTGGAAACAGAGCAGCCCTAAACTTTGGGGTGCCTGTGTCTTGTTGATGTTTAGTTTTCCCAATTTATACGCCCATGAGTGGAAGTGCCCTATGCTCTCTAAGCTGTGTTTATTACATGTTTCAGGACACACCGTACACTTCTCCAGAGTGGCTGTTGGCAATTTACATCCCGCCCATCAGCGTAGCAAGGCTCCCATGTCTCCATGGCCTGTCCTGCTTTTCTGGTTTTTACACTTTTTGCAGCATGGCCCATTGGACCGATGGCAAGCGAGACTTCTTTGTAGCGCTGATTTGCCCTTCCGGCTTGCTTCGTTTACCAAAAAGGGCGTATACGTTTTTTCCTGAATATATTCAGGAAAAAACGCATACGCCCTTTTTGGCCAAAGGCATCATTGTCAACGTTTTGCGGCTTTTCACGTGCTTTACAGGCGAGTCGAATCTACCTCCTGAAATCTGTTTCCTGCAATTCTGCCTTGCTTTCAAGTCCTCTTCGTTGCCTTCCGTCAATATATTTGTGGACGGGAGTTATCATTTATAACTCTGCAGGTTTGTGAATTGCAGTGCCCCTGAGCTCCATTTGTCAACTCGCTTTTTTGGGAGCCGGCCGCAAAAGCGCAGGATTGCTTCAGGCCCTATTCTGGTTCCGGGGGGCAGGCTGAGCCTGTGGTTCATTCTTCTTCCTGATGGGAAAATGGAGTGACCTGTGCCTGTCCCAACACCTAAGGCTAGTCTCTCGTTGGTTCCCCCTCGTCCCGTTCATCCTCAGGACGAATTGCAACCTGTACGAAACAGGAGGTTGAAGGTGCTGATTCTCCAAGTAGGGAGATGTTTAGTCAAGCGGCTGGAATGGCGAACCCGAGCACAAGGAGAGGAGAAATGAGGTGCGTTTTAGAAACCTTTCCCGATCACACGGTGTACCATCATCTGGGTTTCCCATGCATGTTTTCGATGTAGGAAGATGCCCTTGAACCTGGAGATTTGGGACCCATGGGGTGGGTACCCCGCGGTATTACTTTAAAGGGTCTGCGTTTGCTCACCCAACCTCACCAATCCTCTCAGCCCCAAGAGTGTCCAGCCTTATGTCTCTTCCAGCTCTGGGTCTAGATATGGTCAATCCAGGTTGCATCAGAGCCCCTGAACGGATTTTGTAAGAATTTCTCTCTCTTTCACTGTCTTTGTTTTGTGGGTTGTTTTAAGTAATTTATGTTTAGAATGGGTCTTGGCTGCTTTTCCCTGCTGTGTTTATGCCGCTTTACACCCTCTTGATTCACTTACAGAGAGATATCAATACATAGGTTTTCAGATTCTTACTAGTCAGATATATTGTTGTGCGGTGACTAGGGGGTGTTGAGTCCAGTTCACTGAGCAGGGAGTAGGTCTTGTCTATTACATATTTGGCTTATGGAACGGTCTCTGAGCTAATTACAAACCCTTGTTTTATGCATCACCCCACCTCACCTTTCCCGTTAAGCCGCCATAGTGTGTCTTCTAAAGGTGTGACTCTGTTCTGTTTTGTAATTCAGTTCAAGTGTAGCGATTTTGACATTCCCTCTATAAGCGGTATCTTAGGATAAGTGTCTTTTTCTGTGTGACTTATTTCACTTAGAATCATCGTCCCTAAATCCACTCCTCATGCTGCTAACTAGCCTTATGACATTGATTTCATGGCTGAGTGATATTCCATTGTGCCTAAGTACCACAACTTCTTTATCCATTTTTCTCTTTCCTGGGATATTTAAGGTGTACCGACGTGGAGGTTCTTGGAAACAGAGCAGCCCTAAACTTTGGGGTGCCTGTGTCTTGTTGATGTTTAGTTTTTAACAATTTATACGCCCATGAGTGGAAGTGCCCTATGCTCTCTAAGTTGTGTTTATTACATGTTTCAGGACACACCGTACACTTCTCCAGAGTGGCTGTTGGCAATTTACGTCCCGCCCTTCAGCGTAGCAAGGCTCCCATGTCTCCATGGCCTGTCCTGCTTTTCTGGTTTTTACACTTTTTGCAGCACGGCCGTTTTGACCGATGGCAAGCGAGACTTCTTTGTAGCGCTGATTTGCCCTTCCGGCTTGCTTGGTTGGCCAAAAAGGGCGTATGCGTTTTTTCCTGAATATATTCAGGAAATAACGCATACGCCCTTTTTGGCCAAGGGCATCATTGTCAACGTTTTGCGGCTTTTCATGTGCTTTAAAGGCGAGTCGAATCTACCTCCTGAAATCTGTTTCCTGCAATTCTGCCTTGCTTTCAAGTCCTCTTCGTTGCCTTCCGTCAATATATTTGTGGACGGGGAGTTATCATTTATAACTCTGCAGGTTTGTGAATTGCAGTGCCCCTGAGCTCCATTTGTCAACTCGCTTTTTTGGGAGCCGGCCGCAAAAGCGCAGGATTGCTTCAGGCCCTATTCTGGTTCCGGGGGGCAGGCTGAGCCTGTGGTTCATTTTTCTTCCTGATGGGAAAATGGAGTGACCTGTGCCTGTCCCAACACCTAAGGCTAGTCTCTCGTTGGTTCCCCCTCTTCCCGTTCATCCTCAGGACGAATTGCAACCTGTACGAAACAGGAGGTTGAAGGTGCTGATTCTCCAAGTAGGGAGATGTTTAGTCAAGCGGCTGGAATGGCGAACCCGAGCACAAGGAGAGGAGAAATGAGGTGCGTTTTAGAAACCTTTCCCCGATCACAGGGTGTACCATCATCTGGGTTTC